>NC_057711.1:77267104-77298526 GCF_004010195.1 Chiloscyllium plagiosum | reverse complement strand
ATCTACCATCCCCTGAGAAAAAGAACAGGAAATGACATCACCACAGGAAATGACATCACCAACCCAAAGAAACCCAAACATATAAATAGAAAGCAAGAATCATGTACACTGCTTCATCTGAGGCCCACTGACGATGTTACCTAGTAGGGTGACAAAACGTCTGGAAATGAATCTCCCAGCTCAGCAAGCAAACCTACATCCAGAACCTCAACCTGAGCTACAAATCTTCTCAAAACTTGCTACTAAGTGTTTAAATCCTGCCTTAATTTGCCTTTCCAAAATGCAGCACCTCACATTTATCTAAATTAAACTCCATCTACCACTCCTCGGCCCTTTGGCTCATCTGCTCAAGATCCCGTTGTACTCTGAGGTGACCTTCTTTGCTCTCCACTACTCCTCCAATTTTGGTGTCATCTGCAAACTTATTAAATACTCCTCCTATGTTCACATCCAAATCATTTATATAAATGATGAACAGCATTGGACACAACACTGATCCTTGTGGCACACAACTGGTCACCAGAGTCCAGTTTGAAAGGCAACCCTCCTCCACCACTACCCTCTGCCTTCTACCTTTGAGCCAGTTCTGTATTAAAGTGGCTAGTTCTCCCTGTACTTCAATTGACCTAACCTTGCTAACCAGTTTACCATGAGGAACCCTGTCGAATGCCTTACTGAAGTCCACATAGATCAAGTCCACCGCTCTGCCCTCATCAATCCTCTTTGTTACTTCTTCAAAAAACTCAATCATGTTTGTGAGATATGATTGCCCATGCACAAAGCCATGTGTGGACTATCCCTAATTAGTCCTTACCTTTCCAAATGCATATAAATCCGGTCCCTCAGGATTCCCTCCAACAACTTTCTCACCACTGATGTCAGGCACACCGGTTTATAATTCCCTGGCTTGTCCTTACCACCTTTCTTAAATAGTGTCACCACATTAGCTAACCTCTAATCTTCCAGCACCTCACTTGTGACTATTGATGATACAAATATCTCAGCAAGGGGCCCAGCAATCACTTCCCTAGATTTCCACAGAGTCCTAGGGTACACCTGATCAGGTCTGGGGATTTATCCACCTTTATGCATATTTAGACATCCAGCACTTCCTCCTCTGTAATATGGACACTTTTCAAGATGTCACCATCTATTTCCCCACATTCTATATCTTCCATGTCCTTGTCCACAGTAAACACTGTTGCAAAATCCTCGTTTAGTATAACCCCCATCTCCTGTGGTTCCACATATAGACTACCTTGCTGATTGTTGAGGGGCCCTATTCTCTCCCTAGTTACCCTTTTGTCCTTAATGTATTTGTAGAATCCCTTTGAATCCTCCTTAACCCTATTTACCAAAACTATCTCATGTCCCCTTTCACTTCAAAATTTAAGAAGATCAAAAATGAAAATGCACTAATTCCAAGGTTTCTCTAAGTTTTCTTTCATATGATGATGGTTGCTGACATTGAAGGAGAGAGATGACCTTGCTATATTCAGTCAATGTTGCTTTCTCTCTCCTTTGTAGGTCAGGTAAGCTAATGAAACATGGTTAATTTATACATTTCATGTCTAGCTCCATTGTCCTTCCAAAACTAAACAATAAAATAGCTAATGGTTCCAATATGTTATCTACTACTGACAGAGTTTTGGAAATCAGAAAGAATTCAAAATGTAAATTAAAAACTAATGTGAAATTCTATTGAATCACTATCACAATTTCCTGAAAGATCCTTTACAGCAAGATTATTAATTAGTTTTTCTCATTTCATAACAGTAAATAGAAAATATGCCAATCCTTAGTTGGTTCTTCAATAGTCTATAGTTTTCAATTGCCTGCTCCAGAACCTTTCTCTTATACCCTGTAGGGTTTCATCCTCCATGGCATTAGTGGTTGTGTTAGTCCAGTCCATATATAAATTAAAGTAGCTCTTTATTCCTGTCTTATTCACATTTCATGTGTCTCTAATTTCCTGATTTATACCATGCCTGGCATTACTACTATTGTTTGGTGGCCTATAATCAACCCTCAACTTTTCTTAACTACATTTACAACATTGATCCTTATATCTGAGATAATCTCTCACGAATGCACTAATGTCATTCCTTATCAAGAGTGCTATACCTCCTCATTTTGCACTTTCCCAATCCTTACAAAATAATGAATATTCTTGAATATCCAGTTCTCAATCTTGGTCACCCAGCCAGACATGTCTCTGTAGTATAATTACATCCTATCCACTTACCTCACTTTGTGCATTCAAATCATAAATCTTGTTGTGAATGCTGCATGCAATCAGATAGAGTGCCTTTACCTCTTCCATATTAAAATTATTCTGCATTCTGATTCTATTTCATCTTTTCCTTTGACTGTCTTCCAATTTCACTTTCTGCTTTTCTACTTCCAGTTGCCAGTTTTGTTTCTTTCCAGTCTGAGCATGCTCTCAGGTTCCTAACCATGTGTAAATCTCTCTTAAAACCTCCCCAACAGCAGTCACAAATGTTCCGATGAGGATATTAACCCTGAAACTGCTCAGATGCAAATAAAAACAGGAACTGCTAGACAAACTCAGCAGATATGACAGCATCTATGGAGAGAGAAACAGAGTTAATATTTTAAGTCCCTTACAATTTGTAAATATTGCTAAAATGCAACCAGGCTAACTTGTACATTGAACACCTGCCCCAAGAACCTATGCCTTAGGAATCTCAAACCTTCTCTTCTACAACTGTTCATCCACATATTCAATCATTCAGTCCTCCTATTCTGGTACTCACTGGCGCGGGGGATTGTGTGTAATCCTGTGATTACTGCTTTTGAAGTCCTACTTTCAAATCTCTTTCCTAGCTCCCTAAAATCTCATCCTCATTACTATCTTAGTCAATGGTCACAATGTGGACAATGATCTCTGACTGTTCAACCTTCCCCAGAAGAGTGTCCTGCAGCCTCTCCATGATATCACTGACATTATCAGCTGGGAGGCAACATACCATCCTGGAGACATATTTATGATTGAAGTACTGGTTGTCTTTCCCCCACATAATGAATATTCTACCACTCTTCTTCCTCCCCTCATGTGCAGCTGTGGTGCACTAGGTTTTGCTTTGACTGCACACCACTTTGGAACCATTGCCCTCACCAATATCCAAAATGGAAAACCAATTAGCAAATAAGATCTTTGTAGGGGACTGCTGCGCTTACAGTCCAATTCTCCTAGACTGCCTGGTGGCCACCCAATCCCTTTCTACTTGCATTCACCTGAATTGCATTTGATCATGTTTCTAAACATGCTAAACATTCACATGGTTCCCACTGCCCTGCAAATGAACCAGAGTGACTCCAACCACCACTTTTGAGATTCTGAATGAAGGAGCTTAAGCTTGTGCAATGACATTTCCTGTAGATATGTTTATCCAGTACATGTGACTGTACATCCATGATTTCCCACATGGTACATGTTGGCCATTATATGCAGTTGAGCTGCCCAGCCATAATGTAACTTTACAGACTGTCTATTACAAGTCGAATAGCTTGCTCATTACTCACCAACTATCTCCTTCTGCCAAGCAGAAATAAGAAGCAGAAACCTGAGGGTGAAAATAGTTAAAAATGTAGAAACAAGAACAACCTATTCTCCACCCCCCCTACCCATACATAAACTCATCAAACTCTCCATTCACCAAACTCTCATTTTCTAAATCTGCTTTCAATCAGCAGTGTTTTCCAAAGTCCTAGTTTTAATTACTGTCAGGTATCAAAAACAGAAAAAAATTACCAGACATTTATATGAAGGCAATAAAATTTTGACATTGCAATTACAGCTTTCAGAGTCTGAAGAATTATTGTAAAGACTTAGCCATAATATAATTGTACTTCCATGATATAACTCACTGTACAGATCACCTATTTGATTACCATGGGAGATCTGAACCCACTGAGTTTCAGTTTGACAGTTTATGAATCATTGTTTCATTCAGAGATGATGCCCTTTATCAAGAAATCCAGGACAAGTATTCCAAAAAGATAATGATAACCCTTTTCTTTTATTTTCCCGTAGATCTTATGGATCCAATTTTCCAAGTACATACTGTACTCATTGGATTTCCTTCCAATTCCTGATATGTGCATTGGCCTGGAAAAGCTTTCTATTATTTTCATGAATATGGAAAATAAGCACTTACATATTTTACTTTGTCATCTGGTTCTCAACTCATCAATAAAAATGACTTTTAGTTTTACCCTGAGTCTGATGGGAATATGCCTATAGCACTTTGGATAAGATGGGACAATATGTTGTATAATCCATTTGATTGTCAATGCCTGACAATAGTTATTAAAACCCATGACAAGCTATTGCACTGTAGCATCTGTAAGAATGCAGGTTGCAGCTCATAAGGGACTTGATCTGCTTAAGAAAATTGTCTTTTTGCTCTGAACATCAAAGTAACAACCTAATATGTGTCTATACCTGAAACCGTGGGTGGCACGGTGGCACAGTGGTTAGCACTGCTGCCTCACAGCGCCAGAGACCCGGGTTCAATTCCCAACTCAGACGACTGACTGTGTGGAGTTTGCACATTCTCCCCGTGTCTGCTTGGGTTTCCTCCGGGTGCTCTGGTTTCCTCCCACAGTCCAAAGATGTGCAGGTTAGGTGAATTGGCTATGCTAAATTGCCTGTAGTGTTAGGTAAAAGGGGTAAATGTAGGGTTATGGGTGGGTTGCGCGTCGGTGTGGACTTGTTGGGCCAAAGGGCCTGTTTCCACACTGTAAGTAATCAAAATAAAATAAGGATAACTAAGGGAGTGTGAAAAGACACATACAGCTGAAGGATGTTTTTAAAGTAATTTAAACTAATGCACAATGGTTGCTGCTACAAATAAGAACAAAATTCTAAAATCTCAAAGCAATTTTATTTTCTTCTGGATCACTTATTATTGCATAATTATATGTTACACGCCATTTATTTTTTCTAATTGCAATTTTGATAGAGATTGGAATGGAATTTGTTTTGCTTGTGTACTTTTCATATCTATCATCCTTCATCATAGTATCCCCAGGCCAAATGGTGTCAGATTATGGGCAGTTGTATTCTATTGATTCTTGTCCACATGACAATGGAATTATAGTAGCTGTGAGAAGGAGACTTCCTTTTGATTACTTGGGACAATATTCAGGCCGAGTTTTATAGGTGAAAGTATCTCAATGCACAATACAATCATGTGAATCTTTAAGATGTTTCATCATGCTGATCAAGATGATTGAAACAAGGAAGTAATAAGTAAATGATTTGTAATTAAAAAAAATGTACATGTATATTGGAGCTGCAACAATTGACACTTCAGAGAGTTAAGCATTTTTAAATACCACTATATACAAGTTATAAAAAGCTGTATGACCCCATTGCACATTTCACAACTAAAGGAGCACAGAATATCCAAGCAAGGATGTTATGTTAAACTAATATAAAACACGGGTTCAGCATCAATGGAATCCAGGTTGCATCCAGTTGCATTCAGGATGTGAAGGCATTAGAAAGGGAGCAGTAAAAGATTTACTAGAACGTTTCCAGGGAACTTCAGTTACAAATAAAGATTACAGTGATTGGGGACTTTTCTCCTTGGAGAAGAATAAGAGATCTGAAAGCAGATGGCACTGTTTTATGTTAATTGGCAAAGGAAGAAACATGAACAATTTTTTTTTTGACACAGCAAGTGGTTAGAGTTTGGAATGCTCTGCCTGAAAGTATGGTTGAAATCCTGTCCACTGAAGCATTTAAGAGGGAATTGATTCATGGTCTGAAAAATAAAAGAATGGGGAAAAGATAAGGGAGTGATTCTAGGTGGATTGTGCCTTCAGAAGACCAGCATAGACACTATGGGCTAAATATGCTTCTTCTGTACTGTTGCCAATATATTAGGTAAATTGCAGAAGTAAATGTAAACATTTTCTCCTATCTAGGTTAAGAAATTAATTATATATCCATGCTGCAGTACCACTATTGTTTCAGCTCAGCTGAAGAGTTAGGCAGTAATATCACGACACAATCAATACCTTTTCTGCTGTGCTCTACAATTTTACTCTGAGCACTGGAACCAAAGACTGCTGGTTTCAAATCGAGCTAGTATTAGTTCAAAATAGTCCTCATAATAATGTGTGAAAAAATGTGTGCAGCTAACATCATGGAAGAAGTTCAAGTTGATCTTTTCCACTTTATGTTTCAAATTTTATTTCAAGTTCACAAAACTTTAAAAATAAAGTATTTTCAGCTTTAACTGGAACCTATCGTCTACTTTTATAATTAACACAACAGTTGATATGCGATAAAGGAGCAGCTTATACAGCCAAAGTGTTTACATTTATTAAAAGTAACATATGCTATGCAGTTAATACAATTTTAAGGATAGCACGTGGCATCAAAATGTATCCAGGAAGCATTGATAAAGCATTGGATCACCTTGAGCATAGACGCTCCAGAAGAGCAATTGCCTACGGAAGTCTGGGACATCGATGGTGTTATCAATCAGCTCCTCGGATGCTGCGTGATTTGCTGTGCTTTTCCACCGCCACGCTTTTCAACCCAGTCAGAAAGGCAGATGTGCTAGGGTGGTAGAGGGTCTTGGCTCAGAGTTGGGATGGGTGGGAAATTGAATAGATGGGGCTCCAGTGTCAGTGTTATGTTGATTATTAACTGTGCAGACATGCAAACCCAAATGTCTCAAAAATCAAGAAACAAACTCTTAACAACCAAAACATTTGTTATAAACATCAGAAGTTGCTACTTTATATACATAAACCAATAACGACTCTCGCTCTTCCCAACTTATTTCCTTCCGAGCAAAAATGACCCAGAAGTTTGGTGACTACGTTTACCATGAACGCAGTGCCTCTTTGTGCGATGATTCAGAGGTAAGCAATGGATCCACAGCAGCAGGGGGACGTTTCTGGATAATGTTAGGTCCTCCCCACTTACTTGCTCTATTGCAGATAAACCTCACGCAGCAACTCTCTGAACTCCTGCCAATTGCAGCAACTCGGAGGTGATGTCAGCGAGCTGGACACAGTGTTCTCATTGGGTGTAGCCAGCGCAGCGCTCGGTGCTGCTGTAAGGATGTGTTGACTGTGATACTGGGGCGGTGCTGTGAGTCTCTGCTCCCTATCACACCGGGTGGTGCTGTGAGTCTGCTCCCTGTTACACTGGGCGGTGTTGTTTCGACGTGAGAGCATCGGAGCGAAGCGAAATCCGGCTGAAATTAGACTCAACTTTCTGTCGAATGCAGAGTCTACGCCACTATCAAACACACGGGCAGAGATGGAAGAGTTTCTGCAATATACCAAATCCATTCTGGTAAGAATGCCCTCAGATTGTCAGAGATTTTCAACAGTGGCTAAAAAGTACCCATCATATTTACATTGGTTATCCCACCGAGGTCTCCAAAATATTGCTCACTCAGCAAGTCCTTTGCTGAAGACTGGGCGCGTTGGGCTGAGTTATGATTTCTTTAACAATACAGGCAAAAGTCAGTCAAGTCCTTTGTGCTTCCGACAGGCAGCAACCACCAATTACTGGCCACTTTGTTGTTTGTATACAAACCAACACCTATGTTCGACCTCACTGACATTAAAAAAACTTTATAAAGGAAACTATCATGTGGCCCATTTCTGGAATATTCTCCCCTTTTATTTATCAGGGTTTGATTGGATTTAGCTAAATTATCCACTTTCTTAGGTTGTGGTATAGTTAAGGTAGAAGCAGTGAAGCTGTGAGAGTCAAATACATGTTGTCAGGTTAGATGTTGAGGATTAAGAAAGCTAAGTTTTTCTTTAACATAAGGATATACATTGGGAAGGATGAGACAGATGAAAATGTTATTCTTGCTGAGAGCTAGGTTTGTGTACAGGACTCCTTTTAATAGGCATTGGTAGCAAGTGAATCTCAGTAACCTATAACTTTGGCATGAAGGGAAAGTCTACGCTACTGCTACACCCCATAATGTTTTCCAGTTTTTTTGTCTGACATACAGGTTTTGCACTGAAGATGGGAAGCACTCTGTTACTATTTCTGTATGTACCTCCAACCATATTTTCAGTTGAAGGAATGCTTTTTTTTATTGCAGAATAGTTATTTTGATGACTTTATTGTTGGTGCTTGTATTTTTTTTAGACAGTCTTTCTTTTAGGAGGTGACAGACATATTCACAGAATTATATTCAGGTTTTTGTTTATTTTATGATGTTAGATTACTTTTTAAACTCATTCATGGGTGATGGCGTCACTGGCGAGACAAGCATTTATTGCCCATCCTTAATTGCCCAGAGGGCAGTTGAGAATAAACTATATTGCTGTGGGCCTGGAGTCACATGTATGCCATACCAGGTAAGTATGGCAGCTTTCTTCCCTGATGGGCGTTTTTCCAACAATTAATAGTGTATTAATGTTTCATTAGATTCACAGTTTATTCATTAGACTCTTAATTCCAGATTTTTAGTGACAGATGAAAATGTCTATAAAAATCGTCTGCTGTGGTGGAAATCTGACCATGAATTCTTAGAATGTTACCTGGGTCCTTGGATTCACAATCCAGTAATAATACCACAAGGTCATTACCTCCCTTATTCGATTTTAGGAGGAAAGCTACAATTAATATTAAATCCATCAGTATTTTATGAATTTTATAACTCGTAAGTGTAGAAAAAGTTTCAATTTCCATGTTTTACTGCTTAAACTATTCTTTTGAATCTTATGGACTTATACATATGCAACTTAAAATACTTCTGACATGCTCTCCATGCAGTATAATCGAATCATAGAAATGAACAGCACAGAAACAGACCCTTCAGTTCAACTTGTTCATCCCAATCAGATATCCTAAATTAAACTAGCTCCATTTGCCAGCATTTGGCATATATCCCTCTCAACCTTTCCTATTCATATACCCATTCAGATGCCTTTTAAATATTGTGTTAGTTCTAAGTAAATTGTTTTCTCACCAATGTAGATATTTGTACAGTGAAAGTGTATCTAGATGTTTCTGTTGAAAGGTAATGGTGAATCTGGATTCTTATTGTTAATCCTGTTGGTTTTTGATAACAGAAATAAAAGACCATTGTTTTTGGATTAAATCCTCATGCTAATAATGTTTTTCTTGACTCTTACCCTGGAATAATGAGTGGATTGAAGACTTTTTGTCTGGATTCGCTTTGAACCTCAGCAGGTGGTTGCCATGTAATAATAATAAATAAAAGTCAATGTTTGCAGTAAATATTGACAGTGACAATGTTCTGTATGAAATAGGAGTGAATTAAGTCCAACTTCAATGTAGTTTCATGCCTAAGCAAATTGTGCAACAAACTGGATTCCTCAGAAACATGAAAAGTTTCAAATCCTATGTTTTACAGTTTAGACAACTTTTAAGTAAACTTGTGCATGCTAAGTTAGATCCTATTATTGGATGATATTTCAATCAAAATAGTAATCACAGAAGGAAACCTTTTGGCACACACTATGATGACTTTTTAAGAGTAAACTAATTAATTCAATCAGCTTGTTCTTTCCCACATCCCTGTAATTTCTACTCTTCAGTATGTATCCACTAACCTAATCACTCACTGTGTAAAATGCTTTCCCTTTATAGTATTTGTGATTAGTTTGCCAGTTCCCTTAAATTTGAGCTTTACTGAGTTTTCTGAAATGTCAACGAGCCTAATTCCAAGACTGAAATTACATTCTTTTCAAACTTGGATGTCTACATTTGCAAGCTTTGACAAGTATTTTGTGGAGTCGAATAACTTGCAGTTATTAATGGAACTGCTGGACAATACTCAAAATAAGGCTTAAAGGACCCTGAAATTAAAATTGGTGAGGCCACAATAGTTAAGTTGCAATTAAGCTTTTAATTGGTGCTCACAACTTCTTTGAATTATAAAGATGTTGCCCAAGAGGAAGTTTAGGATCGACCTTGAGTCTTTCTTTCTTTGTTTCTCGACCACTGAAATTGTGCACAGTTTTAGGAACTAATGAATATAGGTGAAAATCCAGTAACTATTTGTTACTTGATTTTTTAAACAAAACCTTGCAGGTGTACAGGATTGATTGGGTAACTCTTTCCGATGTACTGAGTGGGTGAATGGCCTCCTTTTGTGCTGTATTATTCTATCAAAGTAAATTGCAATGTTTAGTATTGAAATACAAAATGAAAAAATCAGCACATTTGCCTAACCTTGGAATAATTCCAAGGTAGAAAAGAGTATACTGTGATAATTGGATTATGAGTCCTGCCGGAAACATTGACTCTCCTGCTCCTCTGCTGCTTAGCCTGCTGTGCTTTTTCTAGCTCCACATTTTATCAACTCTGACTTTCCAACAGCTGCTGTTGTCACTATCTCCATGTGTTTATTGGATTTCAAGCTAGCTGAAATTATTATTAGATAAATTGACTTTTTGTCTTTTTAAAATACTTCAAGTGCCTTTTTATTAGAATTCTTTTCAGATTATTTCCTGTGGATTATGACATTGTATTAACTGAAGTCATCATAGGAACTTTGGTCATTTTTATCATTGTCATGTTATGCCAATGAAAAGAATAATCGATCTAGATATTTTCTGATACTGAAGTTGCGTTGGGATCTGATTAGGTCAGTTGGCTATTTCTGTGGTCCTTTAATAATGCAGATGGAGCAGTCTCAGTCCCTATACTGGCTGTGCATTGTTCTTAGGACCTGCTTCTACACCTTGTTCTTTTGTGATATTATGGCATATTAGATATGTCAAGAGCCATGAATGAAAATCTATGGAGAACGGGAATGCTAAGTAGGAGGGAGACACATTTTTGTGTAACTTCAGGATTGTGCCCAATTATCATCCTTTCCTTCCAATCATTGACATATTATAAACTGAATTGCAACTTTGAAGCAAGTGCTGTTTTTTTACATTTCAGATTGTCAGTGTTTGATTTGTTTCATTTTGGTTTTAGGATGATAATCTGTTGAAGGAATTGCAGGTAGATAGGATAGTAAAAAAGGCATTTGGCATGCTTTCCTTTATTGGACAGAGTATTGAGTATAGGAATTCTGAGGTCGTGTTGCGACTTTATAGGACATTGGTTAGGCCACTTCTGGAATATTGTGTGCAGTTCTGGTCTCCCTCCTGTTGAAAGGATGTTGTGATATTTGGAAGGATTCAGAAAAGATGTGCAAGGATGTTGCCAGGGTTGAAGGATTTGAGCGATGGAGAGACTGAATAGGCTGCGACTGTTTTCCCTGGAGCATCGGAGGCTAAGGAGTGACCTTTTATAGAGGTTTATAAAATCATGAGGTGCTTGGGTAGGGTAAATAGACAGTCTTTTCCCTTGATTGGGGGAGTCCAGAACTGGAGGGTACAGGTTCAGGGTGAGAGAGGAAAAATTTAAAAGGGACAACTTTTTCATGCAGAGGGTGGTCCGTGTATGGAATGAGCTGCAGAGGAAGTCATAGAGACTGGTACAATTACAACATTTTAAAAGGGTCTATGAATAGCAAGGGTTTAGAGGGATATGGTCCAAATGGGCGGTTCGGTGACACAGTGGTTAGCATTGCTGCCTCACAGCGCCAGAGACCCGAGTTCAATTCCCGCCTCAGGCGGGAAGTTTGTGTGGAGTTTGCACATTCTCCCCGTGTCTGCGTGGGTTTCCCCTAGGTGCTCCGGTTTCCTCCCACAATCCAAAAATATGCAGGTTAGGTGAATTGGCCATGCTAAATTGCCCATAGTGTTAGGTGAAGGGTTAAACGTAGGGGAATGGGTCTGGGTGAGTTGCGCTTCGGCGGGCCGAAGGGCCTGTTTCCACACTGTAAGTAATCTAATCTAAAGTGCTGGAAAATGGGACTAGCTTAACTTGGGATATCTGGTCGGCATGGATGAGTTGGACTGAAGGGTCAGTTTCTGTGCTGTACATCTCTATGACTCCTTTTATACAATTTTTGTAATACTGGAAAGTAGTTGCAGGCTGCTGACAATAGACATGGGTAACTTGAGAGACTCTGATTGTTGAGTGGCACGTTTGCTGAGTAATTGATGCATTAAAAGAGATTTTACTTTGGAGAGCCTTCACATTTTGTTGTAGTTTCTGGGAGATCTTGTCATCTCAGGTAACCAAGAGTAGACTTGATACACGCAGTGGTTTTAAAATGTGTGGCTTATTGTCTGATGCTGATGTTTGCACTGATGTCATATTCAGCTGCCAGATTGCAGTTAAGTTGCTGCCTGCACCTTACTGTACTTTCTGCAGTCAGAGGCTGGTCTTCGCATATTGGTGTCTGATACACATGTACAAAGGTCTGTTGTTGGGTACTTAGCTGTTCATGGATGGAACCAATAGTCATTTATTTCGTGAAAATACTTAATAACATGGTTAGTAACCAGGCCCTGCACTGCTTAACTACTGCATGGACATTTCTATAAACATTACTTTTTTTACATTTTACTACAGGAAATGTGAAATCCAATCAGTGTAGGACTATTTATAAATACATTAAATGGAACAGAAACAGGCCATTCTGCTCAACTAGTCAATGTTTGTGTTCTAAACCCAACATTGTGATGCTCCATTCTCTTCTCCCTCAATGAGTTTTGTATTGTTATACCTTCCTTCAGAATTCTCTACTTAGTTTCTTTGACAATGTTAACTGAAGACCATCAGTTATGATTTTTCTCATAAGTCAAAGCATTTTTTGTGCATTCATCTTATCAAGATCTTTTGTAATTTTGAAGAGCTGTATAGGTGAGCTGATAGCCTCCTTTCTTGAAGAGAACGGAGTTCCACGTGATCAATTCTTTCCTGACATTTTTTATTGGAATCCTGAAAGGCCTGGTAGAGTGGATGTGGGGAAGGTGTTTCCATCTGTAGGAGAGACTAAGACTCAAAGGCATAGCCTTAGAGTGAAGGCATGACCTTTTAGAACCAAGATGAGGCAGAATTTCTTGAGCCAAAGTGTGATGAATCTGTGGAACTCATTGCTACAGAAGGTTGTGGAGGCAAAATTATTGAGTGTATTTTAGACAGATGTAGATGGGTTCTTGATTAATAAGGGGATCAAGGATTACAGGGAGAAGGCAGGAGAATAGGATTTAGAAATATATCTGCCAAGATCGAATGGCGGGGCAGATTTAATGGGATGAAAGACCCAATTCTGCTCCCGTATCTTACGATCTTATGGCATTATGTATGTCCACAGCTTTCTGGTTTCATCCTTGCATGTCTTCCAGTGCCTCCATATCTAATCTATAAATTGATGACCAGGATTGTGCTCACATTCAAGTGTGGTTTAACCAAGGTTTGAAATGGGTTTAGCAAATTTCCCAACTTTTCAAATTAATTCCTTGGTTTTTTTTTTATGGCTTTTCTAAACTGTGGTGCAGTGTTTAAGGATTGATTTTGTTTATTAAAAATTTCTGCTTCAAGAACCTTTTGTTCCTCCACTCTATCTCCTGTCCCAGATTGGAACAGGAAGTCAATGCCACTGATGTCAATGTTGTGTGCCTCTTGTGTGTTGAATGCTTGCCAGCTGATTGCTGCTTTTTCTGCTTTCTGGCTTGCTGCAGCATTCAGGATCTGAATTCTTCAATATTCAAAACTTGTAATTTCAGTATATATCTTGTTGGCAGTAAGATTCTGAATTACAAAATCCTTGTTAATCTGTTGGTTATCTGCTTTTTTTTCTTGTCATGTCATGTTGCCAGTTTTGCTCGAGTCTGCCTTCGCTTCGTCACAAACCTAGCATGCATTAGTTGTACAGTCCCTAGAATATAGCCTTTCTTTCAAACCATTTCCATTTATTCAGAAAACAGCCTTAATTACTTAAGAAAATGACATCCTATTGAAAATATTATTTTTCCCATTCTCTAATTTCTCAGTGAATTCATCTAAATTCGCAACCCTAGAAGCATACCTGAGCATATTATTTTGCACTGTAAATTGGTACATATCAATAAAATTAAGTATATTGAAGTGGTTTATTTACATTATTATTAACCACCCTGTAGCCTTTCACCATCCCTGCCTTGCCTCACTACAACTGTTGCTGCTCTTATTTAATTCAATAAGTTTGCTCTTGTTTGTTCAACCTGCAAGCTCGAGTTTACTAACAAATGTGGCAATCCAGTTTTCTTGGCAAGAAACTCTTAACAGCTACTAACTCCCTTTGCCTTCCGCTTGCTGCCTTAGTTATGTTTGACTTTTGATGTCCTTTTCCTTCTGATTGTACTTGCAGCAAAGGGTGAAATTTTGTTACAAAACTTATGATGACTTACCTGCTAAGTCTAATACAACTCTGTTGACATCAGTGGTTTTTTAAAAAAATTTATAAACCATTTAGGCAGGGATAAAGCTTTGCTCCCATTACATCTTTGATGGCTTGATGGTCTTACCCCACCTGCTTTCACTGGCCAGTACAAATAACGCATCAGGATTAAGGATTCTGCATTTTGATAAGACACTGATAAGTTCATTTCTGTTTAGAGCTGGTTCTAATCTTGGGTTGCACATTCAGCAAAGTCCTCCTTTATCTTTAGCTCCTCAAACGTTGATAATCCCATCTTGCAGTTGTACCCTTGTTGGGGATGTTACTAAGTGCTTCAGAACTGTGATTGAGTGTCCAGGGTATTCAGAGACTTTGGAATTAAAAATGAACAAATTTTCCTGACTGAACACCAGCTTCAGGGACTTGCATTTTTGGGCCAGTTCACAGGTCACACTTTGAGAACCACTGGTCTATCTCATCTTTCTCCAGATCAAATTAAAAGATTTTCCTAATGAAATGATATCCTGTAGAATATCTCTAAAATACAGCCCTGCAGGAGGCTATTCAGCAGATTGAGTCTCTGCCAGCTTTTACTAAATGTACCCCAATTTTTTACTACTCCCCAGCTCTTTCTCCATAGCCCTGCAATTTATTTCCATTAAATATTTACCAAGTTTCCATTTTTAAAAACTCCTTTCAATTTGGAAATCAGGCAATATCATCTTCATTTTTTAAAAAGCATTTTTCTTCATGTAGCCTCATTCTTTTGCTGATCATGTTGCATATATGCCCTTTATTTATTGATCCTTCAGTAATTAGAAACTCTTTCTCTTGATTTAGTCTATGAACACCCATCACAATTTTAAACCTCTTAGCAATGATCTGATTCAATTTAGCCATGTGGCTTACTACTGCTCCTATTACATAGGTTCTAACCTAAAGTAGAAGAATTTGGTAAGTTTAAATATAGCTTTATAAGAAGTTAAAAGTGCTTCACAATGGTTAACTCACTAACCTGAGCTTTGAAATGTAGTGTAATTGAATTATGCTCGTGTTGCTAAATCTGAGAAAAGATGAACAAAAAACACATTCTAATGGTTAATTAATATTTAAATTACTCTTGTGCCTTTATTTGGGCACTGGGGCTGTACTTAAAATTCTTTCAAGTGAAGTTAGCAGACTTAATGCTACTCTCCAAGTTGTCGCTGCCATTTCTATCCACTGCTACTGTACACACATGCAGTACCACAAACCAGTGTTATCACCGACTTAATCCATTTAAGGAATTGGAACCATTTGGAAGTGTTTTGCTTATCTGTCACTGCAGTGACCACCAATGTTCTAAGATTCTCCTGTCATCTAATGCTGCAGCAATATCCTGAGCTGTCAATGTCTACAAATTTTTCTGCAAGTTGTGAGAATCTTTCTGCACTGCCATATCACCACCTTCCTAGACAATACTTTGCCCTGGTTGCTCAGCAGAAAGTCTCTTGTGGTTGCCCTCAGCACTTCTGCTGATGAGCAGAAAATCTGTTGGATTTATTGGTTGTTAACGTGGCTGCTGCTGCTTATACTCTTCTTCTTTTGGAAAGTGATGTTGCCATGTGATGCTTAAAATGCTTAACCAATCAACTGTTACCACCTCACTGAAAAGGGTAGTACAGGCCCTGATCTCCATTTGAAACTGACAAGAATATTCCATTCTTTAAATGATACTAAACAAGTTTGTGATATCAACATGTTAACTGAACAAAATTTCATAAATGGCTAATTAATCCAGATTTACTGCTGGGATCCAACTTGTCCAATCATATCATCAACTGGGGTTATAACACTTAGGAAAAGATACGTCTACCACATTTAGATTTGTGAATACAGGGTAAAGTCTTTTTTTTGCCTTGTGATTTTACCAATAACCAGAGGTCCAGTTGGGAAGCAGTATTCTCAGTGAGTGGTAGTACAGTTGAGTCACTCGATGAAAGGTCTATGGTGAAAGCCAAAAATCATAAACATTCTTTATAGAAGTTAATATTTAAGGTCAATTATCCCTGCAGAATCGTGGACTCCACAACACAAATCCAGCAGCACGTGGAGAATCTTTTCACTGATTCGTTCAATTCCATTTGTTGCTTTTTCGACCTTTTTATATTGTCAACGGAGGCAGAAGAACATACAATATACTTCCCATCAATACCAACACATGGTGTATAGGATTACCATAGCACTGTAAACAGCAGAAACAGTAAAATGGTACTGCATTACATTCTGAAAAATTGATCTAGTCTTCAGTCTGTAATCATCAAATTGATGGACTAATTGTGGCCCAATGAGCTATTTCTGTGCATGTTTGCTGGGAATAGCCTTGTGTATACCTGAAGTTTAGATGCTAACCCAGTGAAACAAAAACACAGGACTAGATGCATGTTAAACAGCAGACACAACAAGCTATAGACGGAGCTAAGCAATTCTCAGACAAATAATCAATTAGGCCATAGTCTTGCTGTCTTGCCACATCGAATTGTAATTGTGGTGGACGTTCAACCAATTTGAGAGAAGAGGTGGCGACATGGACAGCCCCAGTGAAGTAAAAGCAGAGCACTTGGGTGCTCAAGACAAAGTTGAAACATTTGCAAAAATCGTCAGTTATAATTGCTAAATGGATGACCATTGTGGCTTTTTCGCAAGTTTCAAGCATTTTACTCACCAATCCATGGTATTTAATAGTACTATAATATTTGCAAACTGTGCTGTTTGGGTTCCATTAGGACTCCATTCCAGACCCATTATATTCTTGGTCCAAACATTGACAGCAGAGTTGAATTTTCAAGGTGAGGTGTACTATCTTTGACATTAAAATGTTATTTGACTGAGTGCTAGTACATAACCGAAATGAAATAGACATTGTAACAAAGATGGGATGATTTGTAACTGTTGATGTTATCATGAAGTAGAACAGTTAGAAGAATTTGAATGCACGGGTTGATTATCAGGAATGAAAATTAACTGACTGTGGTTTCAGAAACAACTGACTGCAGTTAATCGGTCTACATAATCATGGTCAGAGTCATACAGCATGGAAACAGATCCTTCGGTCCAACCAATCCATGCCAAAACTAATCCCAAACTAAACTAGTCCCACCTGCCTGCTTCTGGCCCATATCGCTCCAAACCTTTCCTATTCATGTACTTATCCAAATGTCTTTTAAATATTGTAATTGTACCCCTATCTTCCATATCCTCAAGAGGTTCATTCCACATGCAAGCCACTCTCTTTAAAAAAGACATGAGGGTAATTTTTAAAAATTTCTCTCCTCTCACTTTAAAAAAAAATGTTCCCCACATTTTCCTCATTGTACAACTACATTTGCTCAGAGGTGTGTCTGAAGAATTGGTATGGGAAAGGACAAACTAGCCGACTGTTTGCTTGGAAGGCAGAAAGAGAGAGAGAGAGAGAGAAGATTATGATATTGCTAGGTCAATATTCCTTCCTCATCAAGCTCCACCAAAAGCTGATTAACTTGTCTTTCATTCCATTGCTTTTTGTGGGACCTTTGTGTGACTGACTGCTGTATTTAATTACATTCATCAACACTGACTGCACTTCCAAAGTAATTAATTGGCTGTGAGATGGTTGGGTCATCCCAAAAGCATGATGAAGTGCTATGTAAAATACCAGTATTTCTTGTACTAAGCCAAGGAGTGCATTTGTGTGGCACGTAAATGCCTTATGAATCATGTTTGTTATTCTTGTTTGCTTTTGGCAAGGTAGGCGCTTCTGAATTAAATTGTCACTTCCATCCAATCTAATTTCATTGAATTTCTATTTCTTAAGTGAAGAAGGTGGAATAGAATTAGTCTTTAATGAAATTAAACTCTATCTCTTTTGAAGCAATACAGAACAGCAAAGTAAAAACGTTGGTAGGATATTTTTGGGCTGTTTTAAAATATTCATCTTGGTACAGCTGGCTTGATTGTCTTTTTGTTATTGTCATGACTAATAAAAAATAAAAACCATGTGTCTTTGTATGTATGAAACTGTTTAAATATATACTGATAATCACTAATAATTGTTATCTAAATGTAAAGCTGAAACACTGACAGCAAGATCCAGGACACGGGAACTTATTTCAGTCATTTGATTTTTACTTTCTTATTGTACTCCTTGAATTTTTCTATATTTGGTTGAAATTGGTATTGAATTCTTAAAAGAAATTCAATTCATTAAATTTTATTTAGTTTTTTTTTTAAATTTAGTGTTTTTTGGGAGCAAAATTGGAAATGTATGTCAGTAATAAAAATAGATTTGCAAGTTTGGTATCTTTTTGAAGTTGAGATCAGTATATGTTTCCTCCTTTCACCACTGTTTTAGGTCTAATTTAGCAGCTGTGTCCTTCAGAACTGTTCAGCCAGCTCTTTCAGTAGTGGTGTTAAAGACTCACTGATGGTGGACAGTAAGATTCCCACCCAGGGTGCATTCTGTGCTCGTGCCACCTTCCGTGCATCCTTTAACATGGTTCTTCAGCTGAGGGGAAAGTGTAATTGGTAGGAGGTTTCCTTGTTCATGTTTGACCTTATGCATGAAATGTTGTGGAATATGGAGTCAAGGATTCCCAAGCATCTTCCTCCTAAGTGTGTACCAATCTGTCACCAGGGGATTTGTCCTGACAGTTCCTAAGGTTAGTGTCGTTAATGTCTAGGATATAGTCATTCTCACAGCTTCATACCTTATGGGCAACCTTACAGACAACCTAAATCTGTTGCTTGACTCGTTTGTGGTGTATGTCTCATGATTTTAACAATTTGCAAAGTCCACAAGACTGTGGTTGCCATTGTTGCTTCTAGTGCCCAGGTCAATGGTGGGTGGTCTGTTTGGTTTCATTCCTAATAGCAGGTTTTGAAGCAGTTACTTAGAACTGTGTGGCTTGCTAAGCCATCTCAAGGGGCATTTAAGATTTGGGATTGGAGCCACATTTAGGCCATACCAGGTGAGGATAGCAGATTGTCCTTCTGTAAGGGACATGAGTGAGCTTCAATCCACAATGGTTTCGAGATCATCATTCAACTACCTTCATCCCAGGTTTATTAATCAAATTCAAATTTCAATATCTGCCCCAGAGCACTAGCCTGGGTCTCTGAATTGCTATTCAATGACCGTACCAGTACGCCATTGCCTGTTTTGTGGCTCACTGAGGAGGATGAAAAGAGAGGAGCTGACTCAACTACCACTCCCAGCCCCCATCTTCTCACTCTTTACTTGATTGTAATTCCATGTGTTGTTTCTTGTAATGGAGACCATAAGAGGACTATAGTGAAGGCGATTAAAAATTTAGACACATCTTCAGATTTTAGCTTCTTGAAGGCCACCTTCAAAAATCTATAAAGCTTGTTAAAAGTATAATAATGTTGAAATGGTGACTTTCCTACATCTTTGTGTAATCACTACTACAATGTTACGTTGTGGTTATATGTGCTTGGATACAACAGATAATTCTGCAATGATTCACTTAAAGCACCTATTAGCAATAAGGTGCTAATGACAGCAGCAGTTTTCTGACTCTTGATTTCCATGAACATATGATTGTGGAATTACTTTGCTCAAATGTTAATGTAACTCCATCTTGAACATATTTAGTTCTTATGCATCACAGAAAATGCATTATCTGGTAAATTTGAAAGGATTTATTAAACAGTTGTATTTACTGTGGCAAATTTGCCCTTTAAGCAAATATTTTTACTATAATGCTCTGAATGTAACAGCTGACTGGTCTACAAACTTATGAGGTAGAATAATCAAGCAATTTTGATATATTTTAAAGTTTGCTTGATAAAAGATAATGCAATAGTAATTAACATCGAATTTTTGACCTGTCTTAGATCAATCACATGGGGAAGCAACAAGACAGAGAACTATTTTTAACTGCAATGTATATCTGCTAGATTGTGTCATGAAAACGCTTCAATTTTTCCATTCTCTATCTTTCCCTATCTCTTTTGGATTCTGTCACATTACTCTTTGACCAGAAACGTGGGTAGAAATCCTCCTCATCCTGTTTAAATCTTGATCCTGTCTCTGCACTTCTCATCAATGGAATACTTTACTCCGATCCCGTGGCAATTTCTTTTCTTCCTACTACCTTTTGAAATTTTGTTCATTTCTGCTGCCTTTGGTTTTGAAGCCTTGACTTTGCTATTCATTTCTCCTATTCTCACGTATGGTATGCAATGTATTCCTTTTCTTCATTTGAAACATTCTAAAATGTTTTTTGCATGTAGGAAATGCGTTTAAATGTGCTGTTACACTTTTTGAAAGTGAATAAAGTTTAACCTGATTTTAATGTTTGTTGTTGTTCGGCATGATTTGATCATAAATGAAAAGGATACAAACTTTAAATCAACATCTGGAGGAAAAATCAGTAGTAGCAATGAAACAGTGCTATTTTTGTTAATGTAATTTTTATTTTTGTGCGTTATTGCTTGAAAGATATAATTTGTGATAAGTACCGTTTTTAATTGGTCCTTGTGCACACTGGGTTAGGATATAGACCAATTCACTGGGCTGAATATTCAGGCTCTCCCTCGAAGTTGGGAATGGAGGAGGGTGTTAGTTTCAGGAGGTCATTCCAATGTAAACCAGGGCCAGGACAAGGTGAGACAGCGATCCTGCATGGCTCGTGCTGTGGCATGTTTAAGTTGTTGAAGAAATTGTTCATGTGGTTACTGACTCTTTCTGATCAGAACATGACTGCCTTTGTATTACTGCTTAAGAGAATAAAGAGATTCTTGGTGTTTTCAAAGTAGGTGCTGTTGGCACAGCATGTGATGAAGCAAGTGGGCAATTGGGCATTGAATGGGTCTTCAGCCCACCACCATGACCCCACCAATGCCTTGCCTTCATGGGATACGAGCACAGGGCAGGGCTGCCAAACAGTGAAATAGTCACATGGTCCAGAAGAAGGATGAACGTGGGGAGGGAGGGGATGGGTAAGACTGGTTTTGTGGTCAGTCGCGATGTTGGGCAAAACACACAGCAGAGAGGGTGGACCCGAGCCACTCGGGGGCATGGGAGACAAAAGAGGAGGAAGAAGACGATGAAAGCCATGTCCTTAACACAGGATCAGCTGTCAAAGATATGCTCCCTGAAGATGTCTCGGATCCAGCATGGGAACTGACTGTCCAGCCTCTGTGGTCCTGTAACAAAAATGTCTTTTACCCCTCAGTTGTTCTCACCATGTCTATGGCCATTAAAGTCAACATGGCCTTGCTGTACTTCTGCATCCTCTCAGAGATCAGTTGCTGACCTTGGTGGCATTCTTCAACGTGGCATCTCACATGATCACTGTCTTTTTTGCCAGGGCTGAGCAGTACATTCATTTTGCTACAGATGTAGCCTCAGGAACAAGGAATATTGTGCTTCACCTCATGTTTGTGGATTCTCCGAGCTTTTGGCATTATCATATTACCATCAAGGCATCCAGTGATCACTCTGTAATCCATCAACTGGAAGGGTTTGCTCAATACCCAACCTTGTGCTCCATATTTGTTCATACTTGCTTGACATCTTTCATGATTGCATATCCTCCACCAGTCGCATTGCTTCAGATCTGCACTTTAACCCCCAATGTGCATAACGAGGGAGTCGTGGAGGGAATGGTCTCTGTGGAATGCTGAAAGAGGTGGGGTGAGAGAACATCTCCTTTGATATTTCCTGTTAAGGTGGTAGTAACACCTGGAGTCCCAGTTGTTTGTCTTAAAGTACCATCATTTGTGCATTGCGCGGGAATTAAAGCAGTGACTATAAGACGATTGCTCAATGACCCACTTAATTCTCCACTTGTGAGGTGACCATCTTATGCCACCACCTGGAAGAGGACCCGTCTTTCCAAATTTAGATCCAAGCAGACATCAATGACGTTAAGGGCAGCCCTGTCTCTGGTTCCAGGTCCCAGCTCCTTTTCTGTTCACTTTGGCACTGTGGAAGCTTTGTCACAAACAGCAGTTACCTTCTTTTGGGCAGCAGCAGTCTCTCTCTGGCTTCCATTGTGGAATCTAAATTTGTTGCACACTTCATCTGACCTATGTCTGGCTCTAATTGGATAGGGTACAAGTCTCCATTTCAATGAAGGTCTCACTCATTGTGAGCATCTGTGCTTGTAGAGTCATAGGATCATACAGTAGGGAAACAGACCCTTTGGTCCAACTCATCGCGGCATCCAAATCCGACCTAATCCCATTTGCAAAAGCTTGGCTGATTTCCCTCCAAGCCGTTCCTATTTGTATAACCATTCAGATACCTTTTTTAAATGTTGTAATTGTACCAGCCTCCACTTCAATCAATTCTCATCAGAATACAGGTTTCTGACCCCAAACAACACTATATAAGCAGGATTCTAGCAGGGGAAGGCAGGTGGCTGTCATCCCTGAAAAGGAAAGATGGTTTGAGACTGACTTCTAAAATGCATTACTATGCAGAGATGTCACACAGACAACAGTAAACAAGCTGAGGGTCACACTTTCATTTTCTCAGTCGATAAGGGCAGGGTGATTGACGTAGTTTGTATGGATTTCAGGAAGGCCTTTGATAAGGTTGCACATGGTAGACTGCTCTGAAATGTTAGATCAGATGGAATCCAGGTGGAGCTAGCAAATTGGAGGTACAATTGGCTTGATGCTGGGAAGCAGAGGGTAATTGTAGAAGAATGCTTGTTGGATTGGAGTGCCTCGGGTTGGTGCTGGGCCCATTGCTTATTGTTATCTGTATCAATGATTTGGATGAGAAAGGCATGATTAGTAAGTTTGCAGATGACACTAAAACAAGCGGTATGTTGGACAGTGAGGAACATCATCAGAAATTGCAGCACTAGCTTAATCAGCTGGGAAAGAGTGCCGAGAAATAGCAAATGGAGTTTAATACAGCTAAGTGTGAGGTCTTGGCATTTTCGAAAGTCATAGAGATGTACAGCATGGAAACAGATCCTTCGGTCCAACCCGTCCATGCCGACGAGTGATTGGAGATCATTCCATACACTCTGTGTGAAAAAGGTTGCCCCTTAGGTCCCTTTTATATCTTACCCCTCTCACCCTAAACCTATGCCCTCTAGTTCTGGACTCCCCGACCCCAGGGAAAAGACTTTGTCTATTTATCCTATCCATGCCCCTCATAATTTTGTAAACCTCTATAAGGTCACCCCTCAGCTTCCGATGCTGCAGGGAAAACAGCCCCAGCCTGTTCAGCCTCTCCCTGTAGCTCAGATCGTTGCCTAGCCAGGGGACGAAACGTTTGCAACAAAAACTTCCAGCTCGGCGAACAGAACCACAACAACGAGCACCCGAGCTACAAATCTTCGCACAAACTTTGAACCCTTTCAAGTTTCACAACATCTTTCCGATAGGAAGGAGACCAGAATTGCATACAATATTCTAACAGTGGCCTAACCAATGTTGTGTACAGCCACAACATGACCTCCCAACTCCTGTACTCAATACTCAGACAAATAAAAGAAAGCATACCAATTGCCTCCTTCGCTGTCCTATCTATGTGCGACTCCACTTTCAAGGAGCTATGAACCTGCCCTCCAAGGTCTTTGTTCAGCAACACTCCCTAGGACCTTACCATTATGTATGTAAGTCCTGCTAAGATTTGCTCTCCCAAAATGCAGCACCTCGCATTTATCTAAATTAAACTCCATTTGCTATTTCTCGGCCCATTGGCCATTCTGATCAAGATTCTGAGGTAGCCTTCTTTGCTGTCCACTACACCTCCAATTTTGGTGTCATCTGCAAACGTACTAACTGTATCTCTTATGCTCGCATCCAAATCATTTATGTAAATGACAAAAAGTAGAGGACACAGCACCGATCGTTGTGGCACTCTATTGGTCACAGGCCTCCAATCTGAAAAACAACCCTCCACCATCACCCTCTGTCTTCTACGTTTTGAGCCAGTTCTGTATCCAAATGGCTAGTTCTCACTGTATTCCGTGAGATCTAACCTTGCTAACTAGTCTTCCATGGGGAATCTTGTCAAACTCCTTACTGAAGTCCAGAGAGATCACATCTACCACTCCTTACTGAAGTCCAGAGAGATCACATCTACCACTCTGCCCTCATCATTCCTCTGTTACTTCTTCAAAAAACTCAATCAAGTTTGTGAGACATGATTTTTCATGCACAAAGCCATGTTGACTATCCCTAATCAGTCCATGCCTTTCCAAATACATGTACATCCTGTCCCTCAGGATTCCCTCCAACAACTTGCCCACCACTGAGGTCAGGCTCACCGGTCTATAGTTTCCTGGCTTGTCTTTACCGCCCTTCTTAATGAGTGGCACCACGTTAGCCAACCTCCAGTCTTCTGGCACCTCATCTATGACTATCAATGATACAAATATCTCAGCAAGAGGCCCAGAAATCACTTCTCTAGCTTCCCACAGAGTTCTAGGGTACACCTGATGAGGTCCTGGGGATTTATTCACCTTTATGCGTTTCAAGACATCCAGCACGTCGTCCTCTGTAATATGGACATTTCGCAAGGTGTCACCATCTATTTCGCTACTTTCTATATCTTCCATATCATTTTCCACAGTAAACACTGATACAAAGTATTCATTTAGTATCTCCCCCATTTTCTGCGGCTCCACACAAAGGCCGCCTTGCTGATCTTTTGAGGGACCCTATTCTCTCTTTAGTTATCCTTTTATCCTTAATGTATTTGTAAAAACCCTTTGGATTCTCCTTAATTCTATTTGCCAAAGCTATCTCATGTCCCCTTTTGGCCTTCCTGGTTTCCCACTTAAATATACTCCTACTGCCTTTATACTCTTCTCAGGATTCACTTGATCTATCCTGTCTATACCTTACATGTGCTTGCTTTTTTTTCTTAACCAAACCCTCAATTTCTTTAGTCATCCAGCATTCCCTATACCTACCAGCCTTCCCTTTCACCCTGACAAGAATATACTTTCTTTGGATTCTCATATTTCTCTCCATCTAAACCTTAACACTTTATGGCAGTCCCAGTCTACGTTCAGAAAGTTAAAATCCCCTACCATAACCACCCTATTATTCTTACAGATAGCTGAGATCTCCTTACAAGTTTGTTTCTCAATTTCCCTCTGACTATTAGGGAGTCTATAATACAATCCAAATAAGATGATCATCCCTTTCTTATTTCTCAGTTCCACCCAAATAACTTTGGATGTATTTCCAGGACTATCTTGCCTCAGCACAGCTGCAATGCTATCCCTTATCAAAATCGCCCCTCCCCCTCCTCTCTTGCCTCCCTTTCTATCCTTCCTGTAGCATTTGTATCCTGGAACATTAAGCTGTCAATCCTGCCCATCCTTGAGCCATGTTTCTGTAATTGCTGTGATATCCCTGTCCCATGTTCCTAACCATGCCCTGAGTTCATCTGCCTTTCCTGTTAAGCCGCTTGCATTGAAATAAATGCAGTTTAATTTATTAGTCCTACCTTGTCTCTGCCTGCCCCGACTGTTTGACTCACTTCTTCTGTTCTCAACTATAGCAGTCTCAGATTGATCTCTTTCCTCACTATCTCCCTGGGTCCCACCCACCTCCCCAACCTTACTAGTTTAAATCCTCCCGACAGTTCTAGCAAATTTCCCTGCCAGTATATTAGTCCCCTTCCAATTTAGGTGCAAACCATCCTTCTTTTACAGGTCACTTCTACCCCAAAAGAGAGTCCAATCATCCAAAAATGTGAATCCTTCTCCCATACACCAGCTCCTCAGCCATGCATTCATCTGCTCTATCCTCCTATTCCTGCCCTCACTAGCTCGTAGCACCGGGAGTAATCCAGATATTACTACTCTCAAGGACCTCCTTTTTAAATTCCTGCCTAACTCTCTGTAATCACCCTTCAGAATCTCAACCTTTTCCTGTCCTGTGTTGTTGGTGCCAATGTGGACAATGACCTCTTGCTGGCCCCTCTCCCCGTGAGAACATCCTGCATCCTCTCTGAGACATCCTTCATCCTGGCACCAGGGAAGCAACACACCATTCTGTTTGTTTGCTGCTGGCCACAGAAACGTCTGTCTGTACCTTGGGCTAGAGAATCCCCTAACATTATTGATCTCTTGGAACCTGATGCCCCCCTCCCAGTTGCATTCGAGCCAGTCTCAATACCAGAAACTTGGTGTTCGTGCTACGTTCCCCTGTGAATCCATCACCCCCTACATTTTCCAAAACAGCATACTTGTTTGAAATGGGTATACAGAGGCTCCTGCACTAGCTGTCTTACCTCTCTTACCTTTCCTGGAGTTAACCCATCTATGTGACTGCATCTGAGACTTTCCCCCCTTCCTATAACTGCCATCCATCACATACTGTTGCTGTTGCAAATTCCTCATTGCTTCTAGCTGTCTCTCCAACTGATCCATTCGATCTGATGAGATTCGCAACCAACAGCATTTATTGCAGATATAATCCGCAGTAGCCCTTAAATTCTTCTTAACCTCCCACATCTGACAAGAAGCGCATATCACTCTACTAAAGGCCATTTTTGCTCTTTCGCAATCTACAGACTCAGAAGGTAGGTTAAGTTAATAGTTTTGTCTTATATTTTAAGTTTAATGAAGAGACTTATCTCAAAAAACATATAATCAAGAAAGAACCCACTCTACTTAGTACTGCAGACTTTCACTAGGTCCCACTTAAAAACAACACACTTATCTGCTTCTGTGCTGTGAACTTCATCCAAACAGTTCCTCCAAGTGCAGTTGTGAATTTCCCTGTCCAGCAATACATGAATTCAAACAGCAAAGGCAATGAAAGTAAGAGTTTCGTGTTGAATGGTCAGGCCTTAAGGAGTGTTATGCAACTGAAGGACCTTGGAGGTTCAGGTCCACAGTTCTCTGAAAGTGGAGTCACAGGTAGACAGGACGGTGAAGAAGACTTTTGATGCACTGACCTTCATTAGTCGGGACATTGAGTATGGAAATTGTGAAGTTATGCTGCTGTTGTACAGGGCATTGGTGAGGCCGCACTTGGAGTACAGTAGTCCCCCTGTACCCTCAGGGAATATGTTCCAAGACCTACCGCCGAAGCCTGAGACTGCGGATAGTAGCGAACCCATTCATTTAAATGGGAAATTTACCTTCCTAGGCTGATTTGTCATGAATGGTGTCAAATTTCTTGTGTTGTTGGAGCTTCACTCATCCAGGCAAGTGGGGAGTATTCCATCACCCTGCTGACTTATTACTTGTAGATTGTAGACACACTTTGGGGAGCTAAGAGGTCAGTTACTCACTGCCCTATTCCTAGCCTCTGACCTGCTGTTGTGGAAACCATGTGTAAGTGGCTAATTCAGTTAAGTTTTTGGTCAATGGTATTCCCCAGGATATTGGTAGGGGGGATTCAGTGATGGTACTATAATGGAATGCCAAGGGGCAGTGGTTAGATTGTTTCCAGTAAGAGACTATCTTTACCTGGTATTTGTGTGGGGCAAATATTACTTGCCAATTGTCAGCAAAAGACTGGACATCGTCTAGGTCATGTTTCATTTGAACATGTACTGTTTCAGTATCTGACGAGAGGCAACTGGTGCTGAACATTTGTGCATTCATTGATGAATGTCCCCACTTCTGACGTTATGGAGAGAAAGTTGTTATTGAAGCAGCTGCTTGGTTGAGCCAAGGACACTCCCCTGAGGAAATCCTGAAGTGTTGTCCTGGAACTGAGATGACTGATCTCCAACAGTCAAAGCCATCTTTCTACGTGCGAGGTATGACGCCAACCAGCGAAGAATTCGCCTCCTGAAACCCATTGTAACCAGTTTTGCTCATTTAGTGAAATGTGATCTTGGTGTTAAGCACTGTCACTCTTATTTTACCTCTGAAATTTAGCTCTTCTGTCTGTGTTTGCACCAAGGCTGTAGTGAGGTCACGAGCTGAGTGACCCAAACTAGGTGTCAATAAGCATGTTGAAAAATAGAAATTACTGGACAACTCAACAGGTCTGACAGCTATTGTGGAGAGAAATCAGAGTTAATGTTTCTGATCCAATGACCCTTCCTCAGAACTGATGATACCTAGGAAAATGTTGTTTTTTTTAATGCAGAAGATAGTGAGGGAGGGTCTTAGTGTAAACGATAGAGAGAAGAGAAGAACCGTTGGACAGACAAAGGAATGGATAATGGTCAGCATATGAGAATGAGTATCTACTATTAGGGACATGTTGTAGCTAATACTGTAATGGGTTGTGTATAATAGCAGACCATGTGATAACAAGGCCTGATGCGATTAGATTACTTACAGTATGGAAAACAGGCCCTTCGGCCCAACAGGTCCACACCGCCCCGCTGAAGCGCAACCCACCCATACCCCTACATTTACCCCTTACCTAACACTACGGGCAATTTAGCATGGCCAATTCATCTGACCTGCACATCTTTGGACTGTGGGAGGAAACCGGAGGAAACCCACGCAGACACGGGGGAACCCGGGTCTCTGGCGCTGTGAGGCAGCAGTGCTAACCACTGTGCCACCGTGCCGCCCATGCGTGGTCCAGAAGGCTGGAGAGTTCTCAACTGCAAAATGAAGTGCTGCTGTTTGAGCTGGAGCACTGCAGCAAGCCTGAGACAGGGATGTTGGCCAGGAAAGACAGTGGTGTGTTGAAATGGCAGGGAACTGGAAGCTCGATATTTTTTTGTGGACAGAACGAAGGTGTTCTGCGAAGCGATCAGCCCAATGTGTGCTTCATTTTCCCAATATCGAGAAGACCACATTGTGAATAGCGAGTACAGTAGACTGAGCTGGTTACTGCTGAGCAGGTGCTTCTTAATACTGTACTAATCGAGAGTAAACTGTTCGGGCAGTTATTGCCTGTTGTTGAATTTATACAGTTATTTTGTTACAGAATATACATGGACAACTTCCACATTGTTGGGTCGATGCTAGTATTTTAACTGCATTGGAACAGCTTGGCCAGGTGTGTGGCAAGTTTTGGAGCACAAACACTGGCCATTTCCTAAATTATATTTTAATTAGTGTTGCACAGATATGTCAATTAATCATGGTCACGGAATGCCAAATGAGGAACATCTGGAATACATAAACTTAAATTTTTGGATGTTAGGAAAACCTTAAGATTAGACCACTTTACAGTCTAAACGGTTCTGGGCTGGTATATTGGTAAATAATATGGAAAAGCCAAAAGGCCTAGAATTGAAATTAGTGTTATTGGAAGCATATTTAAGGTACTAATATCAATGCTCTGTTCATAGGACATAGCTGGCTCGGCCATTATTTATTTGCGATTCATAATTTTAAGAGCCAATCCCATTGCTGTGAGTCTAGAGTCACCTGTAGCTGAAACGAAGTAAGGATGTGACATTTCCTTCGCTAAAGGGTTTTTAAAAGTAAAAATTGACAGCGGTTACCTGGACACTATTTGGCTAGGTTATTAATCCAGATATTTTTATTGGATCCAACTTTCATAATCTGCTATTGTAGGATTTGAACTCCTACCCCAGACTATTAGCCTGAAGGTTTGCTAGGGAATCAAGGAAGAATTGAAGAAAATTAGTATCTTTAAAATAACGTGCTGGAAAAATTCATGGGACAAAAAGCTGATCAAAGCTGGGCCTAAAAATCTACTTCCTAGGGTACTAAAGGAGGAAATAGTTCTAAGCCTCCACCGTAGCTCCCTAAAAAAAAACTTAGAGCTAGGACAAACAGAGTTGTTTTCTCTGATTTGCTGCCCATACCATGTGCTAGTGAGGTGAGGAATAGGGAGAGAAAGGAGTTGAACACGAGGCTACAGGGATGGTGCAGGAGGGAGGGTTTCGGGTTTTTGGATAATTGGAGCTCTTTCTGGGGTAGATGGGACCTCTACAAACCAGATGGTCTTCATCTAAACCGGAGGGGTACCAATATCCTGGGTGGGAAATTCACTAAAGCTATTATGGTGGATTTAAACTAATATAGCAGGGGTATGGGAACCAAAATTGTAGGACAGGTGCAGAAGAGGATGAGAGTAGGGAGTTCCAAAATCAAGTCAAAATCAAGTATCTGACACTGGCAAGCGAGAACCTGGTTTGAAGTGTGTGTACTTCAACGCGAGGAGCATCCGAAATAAAGTGGGTGAACTGGCAGCGTGGGTTGGTACCTGGGACTTCGATGTTGTGGCCATTATGGAGACATGGTTAGAGCAGGGACAGGAATGGCTGTTGCAGGTTCCAGGATTCTTTCAGTAAGAACAGAGAAGATGGTAAAAGAGGGGGAGGTGTGACATTGTTGATCGGGGCAATATTACAGTTGTAGAAAGGATGTTTGGGGACTCGTTAACTGAGGTAGTATGGGCTGAGGTTAGAAACAGGAAAGGAGAAGTCACCATGCTAGGAGTTTTCTATAGGCCTCTGAATAGTTCCAGAGGTAGAGGAAAAGATAGCAAAGACGATTCTCGATAGGAGTGAGAGAGAGGCAGGGTAGTTGTTATGGGGAGACTTCAACTGTCCAAATATTGACTGGGATCAGTACTATAGATGGGTCAGTTTTTGTCCAGTGTGTGCAGGAGGGCTTCCTGACACAGCATGTAGACAGAAAGGGGGCGAAGCCACTTTATATTTAGTACTGGGTAACAAGCCTGGCCAGATGTTAGATTTGGAAGTAGGTGAGCACTTTGGAGACAGCGATCACAATTCTGTCAGGTTTACTTTAGTGATGGAAAGGGATAGGTGTACTCCACCGAGCAAGAGTTACAGCTGGGGGGAAGGGAAATTACAATGCAATTAGGAAAGATTTAGGAAGCGTAGAATGGGGAAGGAAACTGCAGGGGATGAGCACATTAAAACTGTGGTGCTTATTCAAGGAAAAGCTCCTGTGTGTCCTAGATTAGTATGTACCTGGCAGGCAGGGAGGAAGATATAGAACGCGTGAGCCGTGGTTTACTAAGGAAGTGGAATCCCTGGTCAAGAAGAAGAAGGATTATGTTAGGACAAAATGTGAAAACTCAGGGCGCTTGAGGGTTCCAAGGAAGTCAGGGAATACCTAAAAAAGAGAGCTCAGAAGAGCCAGGAGGAGACATGAGAAGTTGTTGGTGGATAGGATCAGGGTTAACCCTAAGGCTTTCCATAGGTATGTCAGGAATAAAAGAATGACGAGAGTTAAATTAGGGCCAGTCAAGGATAATAGTGGGA
>NC_057711.1:77198794-77266700 GCF_004010195.1 Chiloscyllium plagiosum | reverse complement strand
GAAGGATGTAGTAGGTTGCAGAGAGACATAGATCGAATGCAGAGATGAGCTGAGTGGTGGCAAATGGAGTTTAATGTGGACAAGTGTGAGGTGATACACTTTGGACGGAGTAATCGGAATGCAAAGTACTGGGCTAATGGTAGGATTCTTTGGGGTGCAGATGAGCAGAGAGATCTCGGTGTCCATGTACACAGATTCCTGAAAGTTGCCACCCAAATTGACAGGGTTGTTAAGAAGGCATATACAGTGTTTTGGCCTTTATTAATAGAGGGATTGAGTTCTGGAACCATGAGGTTATGCTGCAGCTGTACAAAGCTCTGGTACGGCCACACTTGGAGTATTGTGTACAGTTCTGGTCACTGCATTATAAGAAGGATGTGGAAGCTTTGGAAAGGGTGCAGAGGAGATTTACTAGAATGTTGCCTGGTATGGGAGGAATGTCTTCTGAGGAAAGGCTGAGGGCCTTGAGGCTGTTCTCGTTGGAGAGAAGAAGGTTGAGAGGTGACTTAATAGAGACATACAAGATAACCAGAGGAGTAGATAGGGTGGACAGCGAGAGCCTTTTTCCAAGTATGGGGACGGCAAACACGAGGGGACACAACTTTAAAGTGAGGGGAGATAGGTATAAGACAGATGTCAGAGGTAGTTTCTTTACTCAGTAGTAAGGTAATGGAATGCTTTGCCAGCAACAGTAGTAGATTCACCAAGTTTAAGTGCATTTAATTCGTCATTGGACAGGCATATGGACGTACATAGAATAGTGTAAGTGGGATGGGCTTCAGATTAGTATGACAGGGCGGCGCAACATTGAGGGTCGAAGGGCCTGTACTGAGCTGTAATGTTCTATGAAATAATAGATGTGTTGATCTCAGCTGCAAAACTTCAGTAGATGCTTATATAGACCTGGCAGATTGAAGGGTGTCAAAATGTAACTTCACTGTTTGGAAAAGGAGGAAGGGAGGAAAGTAGAAATTACCGACCAGTTGGCCTAACATCAGTAGTAGGGAAAATGCTTGAATCTATCAAGGATGTGATAATGGTACTGAAACTTATCTCAACAGCATTGGAAAAGTCATCATAGATGTAAAGGAAAATCATGTTTGAAGAACTTATTGGAGCTTTTAAGAATGTAACTAGTAGAACAGATACGGGAGAATAAGTGGATTTATTATATTTGGATTTTTACAGAACATAAGGACAGTACAGCAAACTACAGGCCCTTCGGCCCTCAATGTTGTGCTGACCTTTTATCCTAATCTAAGATTGAACTAATCTGCATACCCTTCATTTTACTATCGTCCACGTGTCTATCCAAGTGTCGCTTAAGTGTCCCTAATGTGTCTGACTGTATGACCACCGCTGGCAGTGCGTTCCACGTACCCACCACTCTTGGTAAAGAACCTATCTCTGACATCTCCCTTAAACCTTCCTCCAATCACCTTAAAATTATGCCCCTTCATGATGGCCATTTCCACCTTGGGAAATAATTCTCTGGCTATCCATTCTATCTATGCCACTCATCATCTTGTACACCTCTATCAAGTCACTTCTCATTCTCCTTCGCTCCAATGAGAAAAGCTCTAGCTCCCTTTCTTCATAAGACATGCCCCCCATTTCAGGGAGCATCCTGGCAAATCTCCTCTGCACCCTCCCTAAAGCTTCTACATTTTTCCTATATTGAGGGGACCAGAACGGAACACAATATTCCAAGTGTGGTCTAACCCAGGGCTTCATAGAGCTGCAGAATAACCTTGCGGCTCTTAAAGTCAATTCCCCTGCTAATGAAAGCCAACACACCATTCGCCGCCTTAACAACCCTATCAACTTGGATGGCAACTTTGAGAGATCTATGGACATGTACCCCAAGATCCCTCTGTTCCTCCACATTGCCAAGAATCCTGCCTTTAACCCTCAAATTTGCACTCAAATTTGACCTTCCAAAATAAATCACTTTTCACTTTTCTGGGTAGAACTCCATCTGCCACTTATCTGCCCTGCTCTGCATTCTGTCAATGTCCCATTGCAACCGACAACAGCCCTCCACACTGTCCACAATTCACCAACCTTCATGTCAGTGGCAGACTTAGAAACCTACCCTTCCACTTCCTCATCCAAGTCATTTATAAAAATCACAAAGAGCAGAGGTCCCAGAACAACACTGGTCACTGAACTCTAGGCTGAATACTTTCCAGTCAATTCTGTATCCAGGCAGTCAAATTTCCCTGTATCCAATGCCTCCTTACTTTCTAAATGAGCCTACTATGGGGAACCCTATCAAACACCTTGCTAAAATTCATATCCACCACATCCAGTGCTCTACCTTCATCAATATCACATCCTCAAAGGATTCGGTAAAGCTGGTGAGGCATGAAGCGCCCTCTCAAAGCTATGCTGACTATCTCTAATCAAGCTATGCTTTTCTAAATAATCATAAATCCTGTCTCTCAGACTCCTCTCCAATAAATTGCCCACCTTCGATGTAACCTTTAATCAAAAGATTTTGATCAAGTTCCACAAAGAATAGTGTGCAAAATCCAAGCACATGGGATTGGAGGTAATATTGGTGGCATGGACTGAGTCTTAGTGGATAGGAGACAGAATAGGAATAAATGGGTCTTTTTCATTGTGAAAGGTAGTGATGAGGTGATGGAGCCATTAGGTTTGGGCCTGGAGTTGCAAACAAGAAATCAATGATTTGGATTGGGGAATACAATGTAATATTTCCAAGTTTTCTGATGGCACAAAATAGTGAATGGTGAGGAGGATATAGAGGATCCAGGGCTATATGGACAAGTTGAGGGAGTTGAGAAATGCATGACAATTGCAGTATAATGTGAATAAGTGTGAAGGTATCAACTTGTCTGTGAAAAGTTGAATAGCAAAGTATTATTTAAATGGTGGTCTTTTGAGAAATGTTGATGTACAAAGCGACCTGGGTGTTCTTCTACATCAGTCATTGAAAGCAAGAATGAAAGTGCGGCAAATGGTTTGTTGGCTTTCATTGCAAGAAGACTTCTGTAAAGGAGCAAGGAAATCATGCTGCATCTGCTCACGTCCTTGATGAGACCATACTTTGAGTATATTAGTGCAATTTTAGATTCATTACTTAATGAATTACTTGCCACAGAGGAATTGCAGCAGAGGTTCACAGACTGATCCCTCAGATGGCAGGATTGTTGAAAGAGGAGAGATTAGGTTGAGTAGGACTGTATTCACTGGAGTTGAAGAGAATGTGAGGATCTCATTGAAATGTGTAAAATATGTCAGGACTGGACAGACTGATTGTAGAGATGATGTTTTTACCAGATCAAGAGTTGTAGTCTGAAGATACTACAAATAATGACCATTTCGGATTGAGATGAGGATAAATCTTCACTGAAGGTGGTGAGCCTGTGGAATTCACTACCAATGAAGTGGGTGAGGGCAAATCACTGAATATCAGACACAAATAGATTTTGAGTTATTAACGATGCCAAGGGGTAATGGGAGAGAATGGAATGTAGCATTGAGGTTGAGGATCAACCATGATCATACTGAATGGCGAATGCCAAATAGCCTCCGACAGCTGCTATTTCCTACGTTTCTACAATGGGTTGACAGGATTTTGTTTTTTAGAATGCAGCTACTTTAGTTGCATTAGCCAACGTCTTAGTTATGGACTAAGCCAGACCACTCAAAACATTCTAAGCAGGCAGCTCAGACCATAACTACGCAATTTGTTTCAATAAGTCTACAGTGAAAATTACCCGGCTAAAGCTATCTAGGTTGACTACGAGATTTTAAAACAGACAAAAATTTATTAACAAAATTACACAATGAAACACAGAAGAGAATAAAGAACCTCTACAGAACGCAACCTATCCAACTAGACTTAATTATGCTATTCTGAATATACACAACAGCCCCAATAAGCAAACTCCTTTTAAAAACCAGTGTAAATGGAACACATGCTTACGGGTTGAAGTTGCAGGGCAGAAAGGAGAGAGAGAGTGAGTTTCCACACACATCCCTGTCGAACTTCCTACCAATTCAAGACTGAATTAAACTGCTCAGCTCAGCTGGAGGGCTGACCACGCCCCTTTCTTTATACAGGTCACTTCTAAAACATGATCACTTTGGCCTGAAGTCTCATCTGTTTACATACAAACAAAACGTCTCTCAAAATCCTGTTCATCTCTGTTCCAAACCAGACTGATTGGAGCCAGGCCTGGTTTATTACCCCTCTGAAAAATTCAAGGACAGAGTGTCCTTGAGCCAAGGAGCCAAGCAAAAAAAAATTTAGCTTTGTGACACGTGGTCTTATGAGTAAAGTTACGGCATGTTAATGATAAAGCAGAGCTGTCATTTTAACCTAATGCACCCAGAGGAAACAGGATACTTTGTGTTTGCCTGTTTTCCAGCACTCTTGATTTGTCATTGTACTAAAAATAGGTAGCACTATTTATTTTAAATTGCAAGTTGTATCCTTTTCCACAGATTTGGGAATATAACATCAGTTGACACTTCTGTGCAGAACTGTGATTAGAAAGGAACTATGTTATCTAGCTCTTCGACAGCTGCCATAGAAAAAATAGAAATACAGAATGTAGGAATAGGCTATTTGACACTTCAACAGTGCTCCATGAGTAGATATATTTGTGGATGATCATTCAGTGCAGCAAGCTGTTCCTGCTTTCTCCCTATATTCTTTGTCCACCTTGGTCCTAAGAAATATATTGACATTTTGAATTTTCCAGTGTTTTGGTCTCAACTCTGCGGCAGAGCATTTCAGATGCTCGCTATTGTCTGGATGAAGAAATTTCTCCTCATCTTTGTCCTAAAAGGCCTACCCATCATCCTTAGACTCTGGACTTCAGAGCCAAGAAGAACACCACCCTTCCTGCATCTAACTTGTGTAGTCCTGTCAACCCACAGCACCCCACCTGCCTCTCAAATCTTCTAAACTCAAGTGAATATGATCCTAACCAACCCAGGTTCTTCTGTTTTCCGAACTACTTGTGACCAATGCAAGGCAAATATGATGGAACACCTTACTATTTCGATGTTGGACTTCGGCCAACTGGATGATGGAGCTTTCCATTTGGCTCAGTATTCAACTGGAATGAAGGACTGTGAAAGTAACTTTGGAATACTTTCAGAACAATATACAAGCTGTTACATGTGATTTATGAGAATACTGTCATAATCTGTGTAGTGATCTGGGTTTAAAATAAATGGCATTGGGTGAAATTATTCCCAAAAGCCATCAAATTGTAGGGGAAAATTAAAATGTGGGTGTGACAAACAGCAGAAATGTTACCCCATAATGGACAGAAACAGTGAGGAACTGCTTCTTAGATTAAAGCTAAGTTCTCTCATGTGTTTGCTGTCAGCAAATTTGGGAGAAGGGCAGCAGTTCAGAAGCGAATTGACAGCACTGACAGAGTTACTGGAGATGTTGGAGCCATTTGCTGGCCATAGTGGTTAAGGCTTTGCTGAAGGCTTGGGTGGGGAGTGGACTGCCTGCAAGTGGGGGGTGGGGTGGGTGGAGGGAATGGGGGTTCTTGGTAAGAGAAGTGGGATGTCTGCTGAGTGTAACGTGGCTGAACGAGAAAGAGAGGAAGTGCCCAGTGAGACGATGAAAGGAGGAGACTGCCTGAGGCGTTTGAGGGATGAGGAGGTGGCTACACAGGGTGGGGGTGAGCAGAAAGGTCTCCCCTCCCCACAATCCCAAATGGTCAACTTATCATCCAGAGAATAATAAACATTCCCATGTGTCAGATTCCCCCCAACAGGGGAAATCAACTCTGTGCTCTCCCTATCAAGCTCCTTCAAAAGCTTGTATGTCAGACGAAGATGACTACTCTTTTTTTTTTCCTGCCTCCAGAGAGCATAAACCCAACTTTTTCAACCTCTCATTGCAGGATAACCCTCTCATTTCAAAAATCAATTTAGTGAACTTTAACTGTTGTCTTTTATGTAAACACATCCTTATATATGTAGACCAAAAGTAAGCACAATACTGCAGGTTTAATCATACTAAACCCATGTACGACCATTCCTGATGAAGAGCCTATGCTCCTTGGATGCTGCCTGACCGGCTGTGTTTTTCCAGCGCCACACTTTTTTTGACCATGTACGATCATAGCAAGTTTTCCTTTTCTCTTCTACCACAATTTCTGCATTAAATGCTGTCACAACCATCCAACCAAAGTGCATTTCCTTAACTCAGTTCATGAACTAAGAATTTGCGTTTATAATTTTAGTTGGGGAATGATTTGAATTTTAAAATAACTGGCAAGGCTAAAAAGTCTTGCAAAAGGTCAGATCAGTTTATTGCAAAACTGCTGTAGTTATTCTATTTGAACTCTTCTGACTTGGAAACTCCACGCTGAACTACATTCAGCCAAGGGACTGATTCCTTTGAAAGGACTTGATTCCCTTGCTGGTTTACTGAGTTCTGATTAACCTGAAATGGGAACAGTTTCTCTTTCTAATGTTCCTGACCTGTTTCGAATTTCCAGTCTTTTCTGTTTTATTTCAGTTTTCAACTATCTACAATATTTTGGTTTATACTCTGCTACACTTGACACTGAATTATATTGAACTTTTAAGTATAGATTTACTTGTCTCAAATTTATGGTAGGACAAATATACAAGTTTATATACAAATATACAAGGGAAATAGTATGTTTTACATTCTCAGTCCCAAAGTACTTCACAGTTTGTGAAGGACTTGCAATCCCAATCACTGTTTCAATTTAGGCAAATGCAACACCATTTCAAAACACCAGTGAGATTAAAAAAACAGTTTGTTCAAGGGTGTCAGCAGGATAATGAGAAGAGCTGCAGTACTCATTTAATTGTGTCACAGGCTTCGTTACATTCACATGATCTCAAAGATAACATTTTTAAAGATAAACAGTGCAGCACTCCCTCAACACGACACTGATGTGTCAACCAAGATTATGTCTTTAAGTCTGTGGAGTGGGCACAATCTACTACATTGCAAATCAGAAGTGGAAGTGCTTTCATTGAATCAAGGCTGATATTTAAACAAGTTGGCTCACGAAAGGTCAGGTTCATCTAAAGGGGACAGCTTTGCAGTGCTTGCTTTATACATTCAGTGACAATCTTCTTTACATGGCCAGGTTCCAATTTTCAGAGCATTTAATTGGCTCCCTAAAGAACAGAAGTAAATGCGCAGAGTAAAGGAAAGAGCTTGGTTTGTATTATTTATAGTTTTTGGAGCAGCTTTATTGCTGGCTTTCAGAAGTTATTGATTTGTATTATTTATTTTGTTCACATTTCCTCTACTTAAGGAATATTTATTCTTTAGAAATGCTTTTATCTGTTTGTTCTTCTAAACTTGAACCTATGAAGAAAGCAAATTGTGCCCTATTTCAGAAGTTTTTAAATTACTCCCTCAGTTGAACATATTCAATATAGATGAATACATTTCAACATTTCATTACTTAATTAGTTTCCAAATTAGTGAAATATATTTTTGCAATTAAAATCTTTGAAATCAACTACCTAAATTGTAAGGGCCATTTTGTTTTGTTTTACAAGAAACTGTGTATTGAATTATAAGAGCCTGAGTTTGAAATGGTGGCTGTATGCTTTGAAAGCAAGAAATTTGATACATGTCAGGCATCTTTGAAACAACTGTTTGAACAAGCATTAATTGTAGTTCGAATTATAGGCAATTAGGAGCTGAGAGATGTAGTCTTTTGCTGGCAACAAGAAATTCATTGGTCTGTGACCAGTTATCAGTGGCATAAACCTTGCTTGCCAACTAGAGTACTGTGCTTTGTTCTTCAGTAATGGAATAGCTTGGAGCTGGGAGCAAGTTGTAGTGTGTTCAGTTCTTTCCCAGATATCCGTAGCAAGGGACAATGAGTATTCTCACTACTTCTTACCAACTTCCCTCATTAATACCTATCCCATTCTCATGACAGTTCTCTCGTTCAATTCCGGCCTCATCTTACCACACACATTCTTGGAACAACTTGCCAATCAGATATCCTGGCATTCACTGGCATCTGTTGCATGCCATCTTGTAAAAGTCTGTTATGCATCCAGTAAGAACTATATATTTTTGAACTTTTAAAAACCATGGACAGTAGTGAGAAAGGATCTATCAGGATGGCTACATATTTTGATAGCAAAAAATTCAATGTCTAATGTGAACTTTGTTTGCTTATAGGTTCTTGCAATATAACAATTGGGAGCCATAAATTTGTTTACAAGTAAAGCTGATAGATCAGGTTGGAATTGGAAACCAGTTTACAAAGACACACATACAGAAATGGAAGGACACAAATGTGCAGTTGTTTTCCCAAGATGCAGCCTGTTCTCTGCAGTGAAAGACTTTGTTTAAACTTGACGGAAATCACTTGCCTTTCCTGCAGCATTTGCTGTAACTTTTATAAATCAGTCATTTCTCAAGTGAATGAGTCATTTTATACTCCATAGAAATGAGTAGAGACCTCAGAGAAAGATGAATGAACATCAAGGGCCTGACTCACCGAAGTGGGCAGAAAAGGCCACTGAACTGACTTTGCAGTTTTCTCTACCTCTGTCATTCATCTTTTTACTATTAGTATGTGTTAAGGGAGGCTTTAGAAAGGAATCAGTGGTTTAATTAGTAATGTTATATGCCTAAAGTTTAGATCTGTTTAATTGTACCTAAACCCTAATTACATAGTGTTTAGAAGTCAGGTAAATTGGATTCCTATAATAGAATCATACATTATAGCCCATGCTGTTCTGTCACAATTCTGGAATATGGTGTTTTTCCTCCCGGCTGAACAGAGGCATCTGATTTGTGATATAGTCAACTATCTCAATATTTTTTGAGTTGGGAATGAGTTGCCACAGAGGCCCTTAAATTGATAGACTCATGAAGCCAAGGCATTGGGTCAGTTGTGGGCTAGGAATCCCTCTGATAATAATTATTATCTAATGCGTTTCCTCAGCTAATGAGTCATTGTTCCTCGATATTGAATATCACTTGGAAGAAACACTGAGAGTACTATGTGTTCTGGGTGAGAGATTTTAAAATCTGCCACAAAGGATAGTTTGGTAGGACTTACTGGCTGAGTCCTGAGGACATGTCTATTACTTTTGGCCTGAAGCAGGTAGAAAGTGAAAGAACCTACTTTAAATTGTCATTGCCCATTGTAATATTATGTGAGATTTGTACAGATTTTAATATAATTTATTTTGGAATTTTAAGATTTTGAATTAATGGCATGTGGACTTTATCTAAAGGGACTTAAGTCAGTAAGTTTTAAGTTTTTGTTCAATCGTGGTGAAGTTTTTAAAACAAAAACTGTTTTTAGAGACGAATGTTAATTTATTTGTGTTGGAAGAATTTGAATAAAATGAACTTGGTCCCCAATATGCCAACATTTTCATGCACCGGTTTGAACAAGACTTCTCTACCCAGGACCTCCAACCAACACTATACACCAGGTATATTGACAACATTTTCTTCCTCTGAACCCGTGGGGAGGAGTCACTTAAACAACCACACAGTGATACCAGTGACTTTCATCCCGCCATCAAATTCACCATGGACTACTCTTTAGTATCTGTCTCATTCTTGGACACATGCATCTCCATCAAGGATGGGAACCTCTCCACCTCTCTCTACCACAAACCTACGGATAACCTCATGATACTGCACTCTTCCAGCTTCCACCTGAAACATATTAAAACAGCTATCCTCTACGGACAAGCCCCATGCATGCTCAAAATCTGCTCAGATGAGGAAGAACATGACGGGCACTTGGAAATACCTCAAGAATAGAATAGGATAGGATACTCAACTCGTCAATCACCAGTTCCGATGTTAAACACCGAGAAACTATAATGACCTCAGGACACAGACACGAGCTGCAACCAACAGGGTACCCTTTGTTGTCCAGTACTTCCCAGGAGCTGAAACACTACACCATGTTGTTTGCAGTCTGCAACACAGTATCAGTGAGGACAAGCACCTTGCAAGACCTTCCCCATGCCGCCACTTCTCACCTTTAAACAACCACCAAACCCCAAGGAGGTCATTGCTCGCAGCTTTCAGGGCAGCACCATACGACCCTGTCACGGCAGAAGCTGCAAGATGTGTCAGAGTGTCAGGTACCACCATTACACGTGGGGACACCATCCACCATGTACGTGGCAGGTACTCAAGTGACTTGGCCATCGTTGTCTAACTCATACGCTGCAGGCAAGGATGCCCTGAGGCATGGTACATTGGCAAGACCGAGCACAGGTTACAGCAATGGATGAATGGATACTGCACAACAATCGCCAGCCAGGAGTGTTCCCTCCCAGTCGGGGAACACTTAAGCAGTCCAGGACATTTGGCAATGGACCCCTGGGTGACCATCCTCCAAGGTGGATTTCGGGACAGGCAACAACGCAGAGTGGCTGAGCAGAGGTGGATAGCCAAGTTTGGTACCCATGGGGATGGCCTCAACTGGGACCTTGGGTCATGTTACACCATAGGTGATCCCATTGCACTAGAGTCTGTCACACACAAGCACACAAGTGTGCGCATGCGCGCACATACACTTCTGCAGACCCATACTCGTGCAAACCCTCTCTCATACGCAAGCTGTCTCATGTGATCACACATACCCTCCACACTCAGTCCCACACACACCCTCTCGCAGACTTGTACCCATTTACGCTCACACGCATACACATACACACACACTCTCACCCCCCCCCCCACCCCAGCTCTCTCTCTCGCCCTCTCGCTCTCTCTCTCTCTACTTGTAGAATTACATTTTATTTTGCTCAAAAACTGCATGAATCCATGTCAGATTCTGTAAATCCTTGTTTTTAGATTAGAATCAGTCTGAATGTTAAGGCATAGACCGTCTTTAACCTCGCACCTTCAATGCGTTATCTGAGCTGATATGGCACCTATTGTTAAAGTTCACTTGAGAATGTAACTTTTTAAAAAAAAGTTCTGGGATTTACATATGAAATAACTGAAACCAAAATGGTCATTCTAAAAGATGATAGACTTAACAAACAATCCAGGTCTTTTTCAATATAATTTCAGTTGCATCATACTATACACTTTTGCTATAAATTCTGTGCCTTACGATCTTATACTCCACAACCACCTGATGAAGGAGCAGCACTCTGAAAGCTAGTGCTTCCATGTAAACCTGTTGGACTATAAATTGGTGTTGTGTGATTGTTAACTTAATAGAATGAACAGTATAGTACATTAGGCTTTTGCATAGAAGATTTTAGAATTTTTTGGAGTCTTGGGCTAAATACACATAGGCTAGAAAAAAAAGCTCTTTAGTTTCAGTTTGCGCTTATGCAGAAGTCTTGGTTAAAACTGGATATGTAATACAATTACCCCCGAGAAAGCAAGGTGATTTAGGACTGGTAAGATACAAGTTACCTCAGGAGTAAGGACTTTAATTTATAAGTTCCAGACCAGAAAGGTTTAGTTACAACCCTGAAATATCTAAATGAAGTTCATAAAGTCTAGCCTCAGTTGCATGAAGTCTTCAGGAGGAAGCTATCAGATCCTCAAATTGATGAACTGAAGGTACTGTTATTTAAACTGTATTGATAAGAAAGAGGGCATCCTTACTAGTATGAATACAGTAAAGAGTGCTGTTAGGATTAATTGGATTGTATTTTACCATGTGTTTAGAAATCTTTACATTTTTGTTAAATGTAAATCATTTCATTTATCCTATATCTATTTTATGTAATAAACTTATGTATTATTATAAAATTTGAATCTGTAGAATTGTGTGTTTGTGTTTCACTTTGTTAAAACCACAAAGTTAACAAAATATAAGCTATCAAACCAAATTTCAGTCCAGGATTTGATGTGTCCGGTAACAACATCAGCTGGGATCCTAGTACAATCTACCCAGCTCAGATGCAACAATCCTTGTTAGTATTGGTTGTTTAAAAAAAAAGTGTCATCTATTTAAAACAAGTAAAGCTTTTGAGTTTGGGCCATTGCCTGAAAATGTGGTGAAGCAGAGTCTTTGAATATTTTTAAGATAGAGGTGGATATATTGTTGTTAAGCGAGGGGATGAAAGACAGGAATATGGATTGGAGGCTCCAATTTAGATTAGATTACTTAGTGTGGAAACAGGCCCGTCGGTCCAACAAGTCCAAACCGCCCCGCCGAAGCGCAACCCACCCATACCCCTACATTTACCCCCTACCTAACACTACGTGCAATTTAGCATGGCCAATTCACCTGACCTGCACATCTTTGGACTGTGGGGGGAAACTGGAGCACCTGGAGGAAACCCACGCAGACACGGGGAGAACGTGCAAACTCCATACAGTCAGTCGCCTGAGGCGGGAATTGAACCCGGGTCTCTAGCACTGTGAGGCAGCAGTGCTAACCACTGTGCCACCATGCCGCCCACAAATACTTAATTTGATGAGGTATGTTCTTATTGAAAGGTGGAGCAAGCTCGATGGCTTGAATGGCCTATTGATGCTCAATTTGTAAACCCATGGCCTGATATCATACACGTGAACTTTCTTCATTGAGCCAAGCTAGGTGGTAGTGTGAAACATGCTGGAGCAGTGCTCGGCACACCTGAAAATGAAATGCCAACCTGGTGACATCTCGGCACAGAGAATGCATGTTCAGCTGTGGAAGTAGAATTCTGTTGAAAGTTAAAGGCGCCTATAACCAATAGATCCCACCAAAGCTCTGCAGACCTGTCACTCCCAATTATCAATGTTGGCAGACAATGTAATGAGAGTAAGAGACTGCACAAATATCCCCATTCCCTGTTTGTGGAGACTAGCCTGTCAGTGCAAAAGACAAAACTGAAATATTTGCAGCACTCAGCCAAATGTATTTAGTGCATGATCAATGTCTTGTATTTAGGTCTCCAACATCAGATGTTAGCCATCACCTAATTCCATTTGCCCAACATGAAATCAAGGAATGGTCAAAGGTACTGAATATTAACAAGGGCTATCATATTATCTTGGCTGTACACTGAAGAATTGTGCTTCAAAACTAGCTGCACCCCAAGGCAAGTTCTTCTGTTCTACAATGATGCTGATATCTACGCAGTTTATTATGGGAAATTGCCTGGCTCTATCCTGTGCACAAAAGCAGGAGGAAAAACCTAGTTTGCCAATTACTGCCCAATCAGAAAAGTATTAGAAGTTGCTGTTAATAGTGCTTTTGAGTGGAACTGGCTTGTTAATATGCTCAGTTCAGGTTCTACCAGGACTACTTGGTTTCTGACCTTAGTGCAATTTTGGACCCAAAATGGACCAAAGAACTAAATTCCTAAGGGAATGCAAGCCACTGTGCTAAAAATGAAGACATCAATTGACTAGGTGTGGCAATCAAGTAATCTAAAAAAAAGACGGTAATGAAAATCATGGCTAAACCTGCCACTTAGTGAAGTAATTCCTTGCACAAAGGAAGATTTATGGTTGTAGGAATACGATCAGCTTAGCTCCAGGACATTGTTGCAGATGTTTCAAAGGGCAACATGCTTTAATAGTTCCCTTCATAATTTCAGAAGTTGGCATGTTCACTGATCACTCAGTGCTCCATTCTACTTGCAGTTCCATAGATAATGATGAAATATATGCCTGTATGCAACAAGAATTGAACAGCATTTAAGCTTGGACCAATAAGTGAAATGTAACATACGAGCCATGTCATTGTCAAACAATGATAGTTTCCAACAAGAAAAGCTCCAATCACCTGACTAGGTGTTCAAAGTTGTAACTGTATTTTACATAGAGGCAGGCCTCAAAGGTTTTGATTGTGAGGCTCTTTTGAGATGTTCGGTGACCAAAATAGGTGACCTTTGCCAGGAGTTGGTAGCCTTAACAACAAAAAGAGCTGTTTCTCAAATGCTTACAAAAATCAAATACAAAATAAATACATTTCAAAAACGTTGTAAAGACTTCATGAGCAATTTGCACTTGTGATAATGTTTGTAAGGTTGAGAAAATAAAACCAGGCTTTCAATTACCATCATGATTTGCTTGATTGATCAAGACTGGGTGCCTCATGATTGCTTAATGAGTTACATGTGGCTCCAGAACTTTAGGTAGCAGACTTTTGGCCCAGGAGATATATGGGCAGTAGACACAATACTACTGCCTACATGTTCTTCCCAAAGTCTGGCTACCCAAACTTGGAAGTAGATGTCTATTCCTCCTCCTTCACAGTTTAAATAGAACTGGAAATCACTCCCTAACAACAGAAAGGACCAATACATCATTTGGATTGCACTGGTTCAAAAAACAGGCTCAGGATCATCTTTGTCAATGGCACTTTGGGATGGGAAATAAATGTTTGTCAGAACACTGAGATCCCATGTTAAAATGAAATAAAAATATCATTTACACTGTCTTCATATTAGAATGGATGGTTTGCTGTGCAAAATGCCAAATTGGAAGGTTGGTGTCAGCCTCCTCTATATTTGATGATGGGATAGGTTTCCTATAAGGCCTGTCAATGCCCTAAGGATTTTCATAGGAATGCCCATTAAGCTTTTTTTGATATAGGGGATTCAGAACAAAGAAAATGTCTGGTATTCCTAAATCTAGAACTTGTGAATGTCAAAGTAGGATAAGGCAAAAAAAAAAACAAAAAAAAATCAATGCTGAGAGATTGATTTAGCAAAATGAAATGAGGAAAGCCAAGGAAGGATATGAAAAAGATAGTAGCAAGCAAAGTCCAGGGCAGCCCTATTTTTCCAAGTACTTAAAACAAAACCAGACAATTAAGGCAACAGTAAGATGAGGCTGTGTTGTTTTTGCAGATGACCACTCCTTGTACCTTGTGGTACTTTGTTATATAAGGTAAAGATTCTGAAAGTGTTAAGTTTGAGCAATACTTAGATCCACCCAATTTAATGAGGTCACAGAGCCTCTGGGTAGAGAAGCAGTTGGAACCTGGCACACTTCCTGATAGAGATGGATGTGTCTTTTCTGCTTGCTGGTAATAGTTGATATGCCTAGGAAGTAATGTAGCCTGCATATAGTTACTGTAATAAATATGCCTGATAAATTTACTAAAATTCTTTTGTGGATTTAATAAGAAATATGGATAAAGGCTTCTTGAATCAATGGATTAGGATTTTCAGAGGATGTTTGATAAGTACTGCATGTTAAGTTAATTAACGAGATAACAGCCCATCTTGTTGGATGTAGTATATTGGTATAATTGAATATTGGCTAACTAATAGTTTTCTGGATAGCAGCCTGTAACTTACGGTGTGTCACAGATCAGTGCTGGGACCACAATTACCTACAATATAATTAATGACTTGAATAAGGATAGAGCATATATTGTAGTCAGGTTTCCAGAGAACATAAAAATAGTTAGGAAGGTACGTGGTGAGGCTGACAGTCTGCAGAGGGATGTAGAAACGTTAAGTGAGTGGATTTACAAAAAAATTGGCAGATGGAATATATTGTGGAAAAATGTGTTATGCTAATGAGAGGTGACCCTATTGAAAAGTTTAAGATTTTAAAGGGACTCAGCAGGATCCGTGCAGAAAGGTGGTAAAATAACTCCAGAGATCAGTATTCATAGAACATAGAAAAGTACAGCACAGAATGGGCCTTTTGCCCCATGATGTTGTGCCGAGCAATGTGCCAATGTTGTCCCATCACCAAGTCACCCTGTATTTACACATGAACAGTCCTTGTCTCTTGTACTGCTTCATTGAGTCAGGTGCTAGACAGTCAGTGTCTCTGACACTCATCCTTTTTATATGTCGACTACTGCTCTCTGGGGCCATTAATCTTGTTCGTCTGGTCCAATCATGGAACTCATTCTGAGGTCCAGCTGGCTAACCTCATAATCAATGGTTTCTGCTTGTGGGCGAATTTAGGATCAGAAGGCATAATCTCTGAGTACAGTGTAGTATATTTCTTCATTTAGAGTGTAGTTAATCTGTGGAATTCTTTAATGCAGAGGGCTGTTGAGGCTGGTTCATTAGGTATATTAAATTCTGAGGCCAATCTTTAATCAGTAAGGGAATCCAAGTTTATGGGGAACAGGCATGAAAGTGGAGTTGAGAACGATCAGATCAATCACCTGATTGGAGCTAACTCACTGGATTGAATGTCTGACTTCTCTACATCTTATGGTCTTAAACCACATCTAGTTATCAAAGGCCAGTGACCTTTTCTGCTGAGTCTAATTCATGGAGGAGAAAGTGAGGACTGCAGATGCTAGAGATCAAAGTTGAAAAGAGTAGTGCTGGAAAAGCATAGCAGATCAGGCAGCATCTGAGGAGCAGGAAAGTTGATGTCTTGGGCATAAGCCCTTCATCATTCATTCCTGAGGAAGGGTTTATGCCTAAAACATCGACTCTCCTGCTCCTTGAATGCTGCCTGATCTGCTGTGCATTTCCAGTGCCACCCTTTTTTGACTGAGACTAATTAATGTCTATCTTCCACCACAAAGTACTGAACACCCCCTTTGGCTGTCAATACCCAAGGACAACCACAAGCCAACAATGGTTGTTATCAGGCATCGCATAACATTTGCCATCTTTACCTGTGTGAGGGTTGTTTGAGGTATCTTATTTCTACCAATCCTCATTTGTTTTTGCTTTGTCTTGGGCTTTTTCCAGTGAAAAGTGATATAGGATGCATCAACAGAGAGATGCTGTTCTTATATAACAATAGGGATTATAGCCACATTTGGCCAGGTATAATTTAGGTAACTGATATCTGTACATTACTTCCAAAGGTCAAAGCAGAATTTCTTGTCTCTACAGTGACTTTCTGATATCTGTAGAATGGGTAGAGTTCAAGTAAATGAATGTCAACCCCTTCAGAAACATCACTTTATACAACAATGGGTATGGCTCTTCAGTATTATTGCTCTTTTAATTAGTATACCTGGTAAAATTAACATCTCCATAGTCCCAGAGAACTATAAGGCAGCTCTCTGAGAGAGCTAACTGGTGGTAGTTTAACCTGAATCACCACAGGTGAGGGGTGAAGTTGAGAAGACAAGACCTTCATGGTGACCTCAGCTGATATGGGAAATGAGACCATCCTGTTGGTGTCACTCTGCATCACAAACCACCCTTGGTAAATCTGGGGAGTATGTGAATAATTGAAATCCACACTGAATTAACTGTATACTGCCGCTCCTTACCAAAAGCTCAACAATGCTTCATCTATTGTTTGTTTTCCCATGTCCAACTCAATCTTTACAGGTCATCTATTGAACAGTAATTACCTCAGGTCTATTTTTCAGTTCCTCAGCCAATTGTTTGGATTTATCTGTTCTTAAATTCAATTTCTAATTTAAAAATTACACTACTAAAGCATATTTGTAATGAAATTGGATATTCACAACAAAATGAGTAGTCAGCATATGGTGTGTAGCCAAGAACAAGTGTTCTGTTTTAACAAGATTACATATCCTTATCTTAAAACCCAAATGATTATGCATTTGCACGTGGTAAGAGTGTCCACTAAGTGCATAATGGCTCTTCAAACTCAGGAAGGAAATGGCCTTGTTATGCAATATGTGTGAATTTACTCCTTGCTGTAGGCCATTATTCTGCTGTTATGCTAGAAAATATCAAGTAAATGTGCTTTTAGTGAATTGTGTTTGTGCTGAAAGCAAATTTCCTGGAGCCTTCTGTCAACAGTCTGCCTGCTGAGGCACGTAGAGCTCTTTTGCAGGTGGCCAGAACTCACATGGTGACCCTTTACTGGGAATGTGCTTTTATACCATATTGTCCTGCTGGGAAGGTTAGATGATAAAAAAGTACTGCTTGATTATTCATTGATTTGATCAAAAATTGGGTGATTGTGGCACCTTGAAAAATCCTTAAATTCTGTTGATCTTTGACTTCACAGGGCAGCATGGTGGCTCACTGGTTAGCACTGCTGCCTCATAGCAACGAGGACCTGGGTTCAATTCCAGCCTTGGGAAACTGTCTGTGTGGAGTTTGTACATTCTCCCTGTGTCTGCGTAGGTTTCCTCCAGGTGCTTAGGTTTCCTCCCACAGTCCAAAGATGTGCAGGTTAGGTGAATTGGCAATGCTAAGTTGCCCACAGTGTTCAGAGATGTGTAGGTTAGGAGCATGAGTCAGGGTAAATGTAGAGTAATAGGGTAGGGAAATGGGTCTGGATGGGTAGCTCTTCGGAGGGTCGGTGTGGACCTGTTGGGCCAAAAGGTCCGTCCCTGAGCTGTAGGGATTCTGTGATTTCAGATATTCTTCAGTTTCTTTTATTTTTGCTTATAGCGTTGTATCTGATCCCTTCCTCAATGCTTCTGTCTCACTCTATTCTATATTTTCAACTGTTGACCCATCAGCCTTTTTCCTCATTTTGTTATTTTTGATTCTCATCTTGCGAGACATTTTTACATCTTGTGCTGGTGAGTAATCTCTGCTTCGATGCTTTTTGCTTGTTTCGCATCCATTTATTTCATTTTATTTCAGAAGTCTTGGGCACCATTATTTGACTGTGTTGGACTGACATTCTCAATGTACTATTGATGCTTCTGAACTTGTTCCTTAACTTCGTGCAGCTGAACGTTGAACTAGCTTCTTGATGTTGTAGATTTAACTTTTCACCACCTTGCTGCTTGAACTTCACTGCTTTTTGTCCTCAAGTTTCAATTCCAATACTTCCTTCTGATGTATTGGATTTGTGGGTATACATTGACATCTGGTGCATTATGTAGCTCTGCTGGACCTCTTGCCAACAACACTTAGCTCACTGTTAGTTCTCCACTCCTCCTCAGTTCTTTATTTTCACTTAATAACATTCAGCAATAATCCACAGATCTGCCTCTCAAACAGCATCGGCAGCAACCATATCAGCGAGGTGAGCCCAAAGCAGATTCATGGTGGTGGCAGTTCGGAGTTTGGGCCATTGCAATGCTTGCTAGCATTACATTGGCGAGCTCCAGCACAGGTTCATAGTGATGAGGGCATCAGTAGAGGCGAGATGGCGTTGAAGAGTGGCGACGTTTGTTCCAGCCGTGGTGATACAGTGAAGGGGACGTGTGGCTGGCTACCAGGCTCATGGCTCACAGTGGAGCACTTAACAAGAAGGACTTTAAAGTTGAGCACTCTTTCTTTATTTCTTTCTTTTATTTACCTTTATATTCTGTGTTTTGATTCACTTTTCAGCATCTTAAAATGGTGCTGGAGAGTTGTGACGCTATGCAACATTTTTCACTGTATTTTGTAACAAAATACACATGACAATAAATAAACTAAATCAAAGTTCCTGCAGTACAATTGCCTTTGAACATGCACTTTGCTGCAACACATCAAGCAGTTTCCGTTCTGCCCTTACCAAAGTGCACTCGACCTATCTGAAAGATGTTGAAGGACCATAATCCGAGAGGGTTATTTAACTTTTAAAAGAGCGCCTCATCTGTCCAAAGCCACCTTGCCAGATCTAAAATGTGCAAATTGTATGTTGGATGTCCCCTGAAAATGCGCATTGACCTCCCCCCTCAAATATTCCCTATCAGAGTGGTTGTTTTGAATTTCAGGGGTGAGATTTCTGGATTTGACCTTGACATATTTTGATAATGATTGAAGGGCTCTCAGTCTTCACAATATTTTAGGCCTCAGTCTCAAAGTCCCAAAAAGATGTTTTGAATGTTGTAAACAATTGTGGTGTCAACAATTCCTTTACTTACAAGATTTAAAGGAAAATAGAAACCAGGACAAATTAATTAATATTTTTACCTGCATACAAAGTTAATTAATTTGTCAGTGCCATGGTAAAGAGGGTTGAGGATGCCATTTTAAGTTTTGGTTATGATTTTCTGATTTAGATCCAATAGGCAAAAGTTTCAGTTTTATCTTTTAATGTCTGCAGCCAATGGAGAAGTGAGGAGCAAGAGAAAGAACCATCTTGTCCTGCACCTTAAACTGAAAAAAATGTAATAAAGATACTACAATACCTATCTGGCTTGTGGCTGGAGGCAGAAGCCTACAGTATAATCTTTTGCAGTGAAAGAGTTTTGGGTTTGCAATTTACCAAACTGACAAGTTTTACAGAAAAATTTTAAAAATTGGAAGCTGGGAGCATCTTTACGATGTTCCCCTCTGTCATCAGCAGTGGTTAAGCAGTTTACTTCCTCTGCTTCTAAAGGCTGATGTTAGAAATTAGCTTTCTCTTTCGTGTCTTTAAGAATTCAGTATTCCAACTGCTTGCATTAAAAATGGTTATTCTGTGGAGAATGCCATGTATGACAAGTTAAAATAGATCCTTTATACAATAATTTAAAATGTAAGTTACCAATGAAAGAAAATAATATTATCAGTTGTATTGTTAATCACTTGATCTGGTAACAGTTTTAAAGCATGACGTTTTGACATGTTTTTCTTTCACGGTGAACTGGAAGTTTGAATTTCTCTCGAAGTTATGGGTCTCCTGGAGATCATAACACTATTCCTTTGAGAATAAATTTTCCTAAAATCATGAGATTGATAATCCATGAAAGTACAGTACTGTCTAGTGCATTAATATTGCATTTTCTAGCTGTTTGAATTTCATTGCTCTTGGTCCTCAAGTTTCATTCACAGTACTCCCTTCTGATATATTGGATTTGTAGGTGTACACTGATATTTAGTGCATTATATAGTTCTGCTGGATTTCTTGCCAACATCTCCTAACTCACTGTTGGCTCTCTACTCCTCAGCTGTTTATTTTCACTGAATAACATTCAGTAATGATCTACAGATCTGCCTGTCAAATAGCACTGGCAGTGGCTGCACTGGTGAGGTGGGCCTGAAGTGGATTTGTGGCAGTGGCCAAGTTGGATTTGGGCTGGTGCAGTACTGTCTGGTGCATAAATATTGCTGTTGATGTTCACACACCTATTTATTTCCAATTAAATGAATACCGAATGTGATGTCAAGACTAAAGTGGCAAAGCCAAGTGTATTGATCCCATCACGAACAGGTCATTTATTTAGCTTGGCTGTAAAATGTTACATTTTAACCCTATGAGATTAAGTTCTGGCATCTTTACACCGTAGGAATTAGATTTTCCACATTGATTTGGAGAAAACGATATTAGTGCAAAGCTAGTATAGTATGTCTACATGAAGGCTTTGACCTATATAAGCCAAATCTACAATGAAACTATACTCCAATTTTAACTGGGCCAAAATCAAGTTCATTTTTTTTTAATATGAGAGTATATATGTGCTAAGTGTCAAAAATATCTCCTGTTAAGGTATTTTTGATGGTATTATGAGATTAGTACAGGTTGTGATGCATTTTGGTCATCTTAGTTCAGAACTCCTGTTATGACCTCAGCTGATGGTGGTATGGACAACTTAACCCAGAATTAGATCTTCCTTAGATTTTTTTTTCGTTTAGTTAGCTAACATGGTGGCTAGTCAATGAGATATGGGGCTGCAGATTTTCTTTAATCGTAGAACAGAAGTTTATTGCGCAAAACAATTAGAAAAAAAAACAAACTTATCATGGAAGACAACTGTAATGATCTCTCAACCCACAGTAAAAGCAAGTTTCACCCTGTTTCCTTTCATGATCTGCTGCAGACACTCAATTCCAGAGAAACCACACGTCTATCTCAATTCTTTAAAGTTCTATTTGGTTGACTCCTAACAGTTTCCTTGCTAGAGGCTGCAGAGACTATTTGAGTCTGTTCCAAATCTGCAAACATTAACTTTTCACACATTGGAGAGCATAGACTTTCTTAATTCAAATAACGTGCAGAGTTCTAACCAAAGTCTCTTGGCTTGAAATTTTCACCAACCAAATGCTTTTGCTCAAGTGACTTGTTCCCTGAACTATCCTGAATCCTTCAATGAGGAGAAACAGTTAGTTTCTGAACTCAACCTTGGTGACATTTGAACTGAATTGCAAGATACTTGCTTACCTTAGATTCTTAGCTGAAAATGTGTTGCTGGAAAAGCACAGCAGGTCAGGCAACATCCAAGGAATAGGAGAATCGATTCTCCTGTTCCTTGGATGCTGCCTCACCTGTTCCGCTTTTCCAGCAACACATTTTCAGCTCTGATCTCCAGCATCTGCAGTCCTCACTTTCTCCTACCTTAGATTCTTAACTGAAATCAAAAATATAAACACAACTTTCCACGATAACTCTACCTGTTATAAACGCAACAGTATAAACATCTTTTTTATTAACATTACAAGGGTTTGCACAGTCACCTGAGCTCTGACAAAATGTTTGATTCCGATCGCAGTTCTGGATGTGCATCCTGACCTTCCTTTATTTTATTAAAAATAAATTTATGCACGGAATTAACCAACAGCCATCTGCTTCCATTTTGAAATATAAATTGCAAAAATTATATATAAATTATACAATCTGTACTTCACAAACCACACCCACCAGATTCTTCAAGCTTCAGCTTCCATTCATTTTCCTGGAAGTTTATCAGTCCTTTTGATTATTTTGTGAAAAAATCTACTTAAATCAATCCATTGTTTGTCCCTCCAGTCTGCCGCAATCACCTCGTCCTGTTTCCTAGTTTATGAGCAGTTTTGCCTGGGTGACCCATTTTGATATTATGTATGTCATTCAGATACCTCTCTGTCATCTGCAGTGAGGTAAGTTATACACTTCCTCTACCAGAATGCTCCTAAGGTTGATGTTAGAAATTAGCTTTCTCTTCCTAGCCTTAAGGATTCAATATTCCATTAGTCTTGGCAGCCTAACATCACTCAAGATGGTCTGACTAGAACATTGAGCAATAATAGCATAATCTTGAAACAAAGCAAAGTACTGCAGATACTAGAAATATTAAATAAAAGCAGAAAATTCTGGAAATACTTAATACTGATGCTCCTGACTTGGAGCATTAACTTAGTTTATGTGCACTGACGCCGAATAATTCCAGCATTTTCTGTTTCTTCTCAGCCTCCTCTGGACTGATTGAGCAAAATAGTTTTAACATTTGTTTACTTTGTCAGTTTATATATTATTATGCCAAATCTGTATTTATTTTAACCTAACTTATTTCTACACAAGCCACTACAAGCATACTTTCAAAATGCAGTGTTAGGTTGTGCTAGCATATCTATTACAATGACTTTTGCAGCCCAAACCAGCAGAAATTTCTACCACAAAATAAAACCACAGAAAAAAGAATGTTAAAACTGGCACCCTTGAGTTCTGCTGAGTTAAGCTGTTTTCCTTGGAAGGATTTTGTTCGAAGTCCATGTACTGATGATATAATTGGGATTATTGATTAGGCAAGATTAATGAGTCTACTGGTATGAAGGTGCTGAATACACAGTTGACTCTGAAACACCTTTGGGCCTGTGATTTAATTCAGCTCTCTGCCTTATTAACTTGCTCCTCCATTGTTGGTTAGATTAGATTAGATTAGATTCCCTACAGTGTGGAAATGTTTGTTTATTTTCATATAAATCAAATCATTATTAAACTGACTAGAAGAAAATAAAATAGTCTCGATGCTAAATACAGCGAGGCTAATCTTCTGGTTACTGAAGCTGAGGTGTACTCTGAACAGGAATTCTAATGATGAGTGGTCTTTCCCCTCCCCTAATCAATCCTGTAATCAATTTGAATTTGCTGAAAATTATAATTTTGTCATGAGACAAGAGTGTATTTGCATATAAGGAAATAGTTAACTACAGAAAGCAAGTTAATAATATGATTAATGGTGTCAAGGCTCATTTGCATCTGTATGAAACTGTCCTTCATCAGTGGAGAACTTTCCACTTTGATACAATTGCAGCATCCTTTTAAGGGTTGGCTGTCCATTTGCTTATTGCATTGTTACATTTCAAACAATCTGTCTGCTGAATCCAGTTATCTAGTGATAACACCATTGAGAGCTGACAAAATGTTTTAGTTTGTCTGATCTGGCTATATGTGTTTTGAACTAGGAAACATATGTTTTTACTCTTGCTATCTTTCACTTCTTAACTTTCAGAAGTGTGATGTAAGTATTTACTACTTGAAATTTAGGTCCATAGGTACAATCTCACTTGCTGTATCTTGCCCATATACTGTTATTTCTGTGTGAACCTTGATGACTTGTTAATGCATTAAAGATGGTTCACGAGAGTTCAGAATTTTGAAATCCGGATTGAGTGTTGCATTACAAGGATTGGTTAGATGGCCTGAACTGCAGATTAGAAGTTTGAGGAATGACTTGATTGAAATGTGTAAGACCTGGAATAGTTTTGACCAGGTACTAGAGTAGTAGTAGAGTTGAGTAGCTTTTTATTTGTCATTATTACCATATACAACTGATAGAGTAAAAATGAGACAGCGTTTCTCCAGGACCAAGGGTGCTACATGGATAGCACAAACTACACATCCATACACTGTATAAAGTGCATAAGAAATGCAAAACCACGCATGTTACAGTGTAATAGAAGAATGATAAACAATAGACATTTTTCTAGTAGCAATTCAAAGTCATGCAAAGAATTACAAATGGGAAAGAATCCGATCATACTGTGATGGCTTGGGGGGAGAAAATGTTGCGCAATCTGGCCGTGAGAGACTGAATGCTCCAGTATCTTCTGCGAGATGGCAGGAGGGAGAAGAGTTGAGTGAAGGATGTGCAGGGTCTTCCACAATGCTCTTCGTCTTTTGAATGCAGCATGTGGTGTAAATGTCTGTAATGGAAGGAAGAGAACCCCGATGATCTTCTCGGCTGTCCTTACTATCTGTTGTAGGGTCTTACGGTTTGAGATGTTGCAATTCCCGAACCAGGCAGTGATGCAGCAGCTCAGAACTCTCAATGAACCCTCTGTAGAATGTGGTGAGAATGGGGGCTGGGAAGTGGGCTTTCCTCAGCCTGCGCAGAAAGTAGAGATACTGCTGGGCTTTCTTGGCTATGGAGCTGATGTTGAGGGTCCAGGTGAGATTCTCTGGCAGGTATACGCCAAGAAATTTGGTGCTCTTCACTATCTCCACGGTGGTGGAGAGCCGTCAATGTCCAGCAAGAGTGGTCGCTCCATGCCCTCCTGAAGTCAACAACCATCTTTTTTGCCTTGTCCACATTCAAAGACAGGTTGTTGGTTCTTTGCCAGTCTGCTAGCTGCTGCACCTCCTGTCTGTATGCTGACTCGTTGTTTGTGCTGATGAGACCAACTACAGTCATATCATCAGCAAACTTGATGTAATTCGATCTGCACATTAGATCACTTACAGTGTGGAAACAGGCCCTTCGGCCCAACAAGTCCACACCGACCCGCCGAAGTGCACCCACCCGGACCCATTCCCCTACATTTACCCCTTCACCTAACACTACGGGCAATTTAGCATGGCCAATTCACCTAACCTGAACATTTTTAGACTGTGGGAGGAAACCGGAGCACTCGGAGGAAACCCACGCAGACACGGGGAGAATGTGCAAACTCCACACAGTCAGTCACCTGAGGCGGGAATTGAACCCGGGTCTCTGGCACTGTGAAGCAGCAGTGCTAACCACTGTGCCACCGTGCCGCATCTTGTGTCATCAGGGTGAACAGCATTGGACGGAGCACACAGCTCTGGGGGACCCCCGCGCTCAGTATGATGGTGTTGGAGATGCTATTCCCAATCCAGACTGACTGAGGTCTCCCAGTCAGGAAATCCAGGATCCAGTTACAAAGGGAGGTATTTAGATTCTTAGATTCCCTACAGTGTGGAAACAGGCCCTTCAGCCCAACAAGTCCACACCAACCCTCCGAAGAGCAACCCATCCAGACCTATTCCCTTACATTTACCCCTGCAGCTAACACTATGGGCAATTTAGCATGGTCAATTCACCTAACCTGAACATCTTCGGATTTAGGCCCAGCAGACTCAACTTTCCAATCGGGTGCTGAGGAATAATAGTGTTAAATGCCGAACTGGAGTCTATGAACAGTAGTCTGATGTAAGTTTCCTCCTTCACCAGGTGGGTTAGGGCTCGATGGAGGGGGGTGGAAATGGCATCATCTGTTGAGGGGTTTGCCCAGTGAGCATGGCAGCAGGGTCTTAGTATATCTTATTACAAATCTCTCAAAGCACTTCATGATGTGGAAAGGATGTTTCCTCTTGTGGTCAGTCCAGAACTAGAAGTGTGGTTTTACATCTAGGGCTTGACCTTTCAGGACAGATGAGAATTTTGTTTCTGAGGATTGTGCGATTTTAGAACACTCTGCCTTGAATGTTTTCGGATGTACATAGATTCCTTTTGGGCAGCCAAATCAAGGGTTATATGCAATTTGAAACAAGCAGATCAGCCATGTTCTTCAGGAATGGAGCAGGCTCAAAGGGCTGAATGGTCTGTTTCTGCTAGTTTATATATTTGCAAGACACTTAACAGCAAGAAACTATAAGACGTAGGAGCAAAAGTTGGCCTATCGAGTCTACTTCACCAATTAATGAGATCATGGCTGATTTGGTCATCCTCAACTCTACTTTTCTTTTTTTTTGAACTCTTGATTATGTTACTGATTAAAAATCTGTCTACTTCAACCTTGAATGTACATAATGACCCAGTCTCAATACCCCACTACAGATAAGAATTCCACAGATTCACAATCCTTTAAGAGAAGAAATTCTTCATCTCTTAAATGGATGACCCTTTGTTCTGTGGTTATACCTTTTGGTCTTGGATTCTCTCACAAGGGGAATAGAATGTTTCTGTATCTATTTTTTTCAAGTCCTGAAAGAATCTTGTATGTTTCAAAAGATCAACCCTCATTCTTCTAAACTCCAATGAGTCCAGGCTAACCTACTCAACTCATCCTCATAAGACTGCCTTTCCATATCTGGTATTGACCTAGTGAACCTTCACTGGACTGCCTTCAATGCCAGGAAATCTTTCTTTTGTTAAGGGGCCTAAAACTGTTCACAATATTCTATGCATATTCTAAATTATGCTAACAAGTCTAACTAGTTTTACCACAACCTCCCTACTTTCATAGAAATAGAGACCAACACTCCATTTGCCTTCACAGTTACCTGGTGAACTTGTATGCTAGCATGTTGTGATTCATGGGGGAGGACTTTTAAATCCCTCTGTTTCATAGCTTTCTACCATTTTTCTTCATTGAAATAATATTTTGCTCTTCTGTTCTTCTGACCAAAGTACATAAACTCACATTTCATCACATTATATTCCATCAGACAAGTTTTTGATCACACGCTCAACATGTCCAAATTCCTCTGCAGACCCTGTCATCCTCATCACTTGCTTTCCCACCCATACTTGTGTTGTGTGCAAATTTGAATTCACTTCCCTCACGCAAATCGTAAATAAGTTGTAAATAATTGTGGCCCCAGCACTGATCCCTATCATACTCTACTAGTTACAGTTGAAATCCTGAAAATGCCTTCCAGATGCCAGCTCTCTATCTTATCCAATGTACTTTCCCCTGTATCATTGGCTGTTATCATCTTATGTAACCAAAGATGTGGTACTTTAGCAAATGCTGCCCCTTTCACTATCCTACCATTACTTCCTCAAAGAATTCTACTAAATTTATCAGGCATAATTTCCTCTTCATGAAGCCATGCTTGATCATGTACATTTCTAAATGCACTGCTCCTACATCCTTTTGTAATAAGAGTCTACCATTTTACCAATAACAGGCATTCATGTAACTGACCTATAATTACCTGTTTATTTTGGTTTCCTTCCTTTTTAAGTAGAGATGCTATTTCAGCAGATTTCTAAATCTCTGAGATATTTATAGAATCTAAGGATTCTTGGAAGAATAGTGAATTCATCCATTTTCTGTAGCTACTTCTTTTAATATCTTAGGACGGATTTCATGACATCCAGGGGTCATGTTAGTCTTCAGCCCCATTAGTGATGACTATTGTATTCATTTCCTCTCTTCCATTTGCCTCTTGAATATTTAGCTATTTTAGAATGTTATCAGTGTCTTCTACAATGTTGACTGATGTATTTGTTCAACTCTTCTGTTTCCTTCATCAGTCTCATTCTTTAAAGGCCTATGTTCCCTTTGGCTTCTCTTCCCTTTTATATAATTAAAGAAGATCTTGTTGTCCATTTTGATTTAGCCCTCAAGTTTATCATCTTCCCTCATTTTTAGAATCATAGAAATGTACAGCACAGAAACAGACCCTTCGGGTCTATGCAAACCAGATATCTTAAATTAACCTAGACCCATTTGTCAGCATTTGGCCCATATCCCTCTAAACCCTTCCTATTCACGTAGCCATCCAGATGCTTTTTACACGGTGGCTCAGGGGCAGCACGGTGGTTCAGTGGTTAGCACTGCTGTCTCTCAGTGTCAGGCACCTGGGTTTGATTCCAGCCTCGGGCGACTGACTGTGTGGAGTTTGCACATTCTCCCCGTGTCTGCGTGGGTTTCCTCCGGATGCTCCGGTTTCCTCCCACAGTCCAAAGATGTGCAGGTCAGGTGAATTGGCCATGCTAAATTGCCAAGTGCATTAGTCAGGGTTAAATATAGGATAGGGGAATAAGTCTGGGTGGATTACTGTTTGGAGGGTTGGTGTGGACTTGTTGGGACAAAGAGCCTGTTTCCATACTGTAGGGAATCTAATCTAATCTCAAAATGTTGTAATTGTACCAGCCTTCAGTACTTCCTCTGGCAGCTCATTCCATGTATACAGCACCCACTGTGTGAAAAATTTGTCCCTTTGGTCACTTTTAAATCTTTCCTCTCTCACCTTAAACATATGCCATCTAGTTTTGGACTCCTCCATCCTGGGAAAAGACCATGTCTATTTACCTATCCATGTCCCGCATGATTCTATAAATCTCTATAAGGTCACCACTCAGCCTCTGACGCTTCAGGGAAAATAGCCCCAGTCTATTCGATTGGGAGAAATCAGAAGTTAATCTTTTAGGTCCAGTGACGTCTTCCTCAGAACTCAGAAGGGGTCATTGGACCCAAAACATCAACTGATCTCTCTCCGTAGACACTGCCAGACCCGGTTGGGCTCCTCCAATAACCTCTGTTTCTGATTTCCAGTATCCACAGTTCTTTCAGCTTTTATTTGATGAATAATCCATTCCTTCAGGTTTTTTTTAAGAAACTGATATTGATTTCCACAAAACAACAATGTCATGAATAATCAAACCTTCTGAGAGCTTTTTTTTTAAAAGAAGATGGTGTTGGTTGATGGATAAGGGTTCAATGGACTGAGAGACCTCATCAATGTTAGTGGTGACTCTCAACTGGAAGATAATTTTGCATCTGGGCCACTGCCATATAATCTTGGTCCCCTTATTGAGAAAGGATCTGATTCTATTGGAGGCTCACTAGGTTGATTCTGGAGTTGAGAGGGTTGCCGTATACTGTCCCTTTGGTCCAACGAGTCCATGCTGACCTTAATCCCAAACTAAACAAGTCCCACCTGCCTGCTTCTGGCCTATGTCCCTCTAAACCTTTACTATACATGTACTTATTCAAATGTTTTTTAAATGTTGTAGCTGTACCCATACCACCACTTTCTCAGGAAGTTCACTTCACATGTGAGCCACCCTGTGTTTTTAAAAAAAAAATTGCCCCACGTGTTTTTTTTAAAATCCCTTTTCTCTCACCTTAAAAATGTGCCCCCTAGTCTTGAGATTGCCATCCTAAGGAAAAGACAACTATTATTAACTCTATCTATACCCCTCATTATTTTATAAACTTCTATCAGGTCACCTCTCAACCTCCTACTGTCCAGTTAAAAACAAAATCCCAAGCTATCCAGCTTTTCTTTATAACTCATGCCTTCCATACCCGGCCCCATCCTGGTAAATCTCTTGTGAACCCTCTCCAGCTTATCCTTCCTATATCAGAGATTGAGTAGACTGGGACTGTACTCATTGGAGTTTAGAAGAATGATGGGGGTGAGGGCACTTATAGAAACATATGTAATTGTGAAGGAAACAGATAAGATAGAAGCAGGGAGGTTATTTCCACTGCTGGGTGAAACTAGAACTAGGAGGCATAGCCTCAAAATAAGGGGGAGCAGATTTAGGACTGAGTTGAGGAGGAATTTCTTCACCCAAAAGGTTGTGAATCTGTGTAATTCCCTGCCCAGTAAGCAACTTGAGGTTACCTTTTTGAATGTTTCTTATATTCTTATGTTCTGAGAAGCTTCACTAAAATCATTCCAGAGATGACAGAAACAAAAACAGAAATTGCTGGAAAAGCTCAGCAGGTCTGGCAGCATCTGTGGAAAGAAATCAGAGCCAATGCTTTGGGTTGAGTGACCCCTTCTCTGAACCAATGACAGTCAGAGATGACAGGTTTGTCTTATAAGTACAGACTGAGCAGTTTAGGCCTACACTAGCTAGAGTTTAAAAGCTTGAGAGGAGATCTAATTGAAGCATAATATCATGAACAGGCACAGAAAATAATTAAAGATGGGTAGTGGAATGGTGGACTTTATATCTAGAGGGATTGAGTATCAGTAGTTATGCTGCAGCTATCAAAACCCTGGTTGGACCCCAGTTGAAATACTGTGAGTAGATCTGGTGCATCTAATCTGTTGATGTCGATGGGGGAGACATACTTCCTCCCAAGGTCAATATATCCTCCAAGGTCATATTTTTAGGATAAGGGGTGACAGATTTGAAAGAGACTAGGAGAAATTACTTCTCACAAAGTGTTGTGAATCTGTGGAATTCACTTCCCCCAGAGTGAGGTGGGCATAGGGACAAAGAATAAATTTGGGGAAGAGAGAGGTTTTTAATTAGTGATGGGTTAAGGGTTATGGAGAGTGGGTAGGAAAGTGGAATTGAAGCTGAGGTGAGATCAGCCATGATCATATCGAATGGAAGAGCATGCTCAATGGCTGACAACTGCGCCTAATTTTTAATGTTCCAGTGATTAGAGTGGGTAGCCAGAAGAACAAATTCGTAGAATCCCTGCAGAGTGGAATTAAGGCATTCAGCCAGTTGAGTCCACACCAACCCTCCAAAGACCATTCCATCTCAACCCTTAACCTATAACCCTGCATTACCTATGGCTAACCCACCTAGCCTGCGCACCAAGGGCAGTTTAACATGGCCAATTCATCCTAATCTGCACTTCTTTGAACTGTGGGAGGAAACTGGAGCACCTGGAGGAAACTCATGCAGACACTGGGAGAACATGACAACTCCACAGTCAGAGATGTACAGCACCGAAACAGACCCTTCAGTCCAACCCATCCATGCAGAACAGATATCCCAACCCAATCTAGTCCTACCTGTCAGCACCTGGCCTATATCCCTCCAAACCCTTACTGTTCATATACCCATCCACATGCCTTTTAAATGTTGCAATTGTACTAGCCTCCACCACTTCCTCTGGCATACACGTGAAAAAGTTGCCTCTTGGGTCTCTTTTCTATCGTTCCCCTCTCTGCCTAAACCTATGCCCTCTAGCTCTGGACCCCCACCCCAGGGAAAAGACTTTGTCTATTTATCCTATCCATTCCCCTCATGATTTTACAAACCTCTATAAAGTCACCCCTCAGCCTCCGACGCTCCAGGGAAAACAGCCCCAGCCTATTCAAGCGCTCCCTATAGTTCAAATCCTCCAATGCTGGCAACATCCTTGTAAATCCTTTCTGAACCCTTTCAAGTTTCACAACATCTTTCCGATAGGAAGGCGACCAGAATTGCACGCAATATTTCAACAGCGGCCTAACCAATGTCCTGTACAGCTGCAACATGACCTCCCAACTCCTCTACTCAATACTCTGACCAATAAAGGAAAGCATACCAAACTCCTCCTCCACGATCCTATCTACCTGCAACTCCACTTTCAATGACCCTGCACTCCAAGGTCTCTTTGTTCAACAACACTTCCTAGGACCTTACCATTAAGTGTATAAGTCCTGTTAAGATTTGCTTTCCCAAAATGCAGCACCTCTCATTTATCTGAATTAAACTCCATCTGCCACTTCTCAGCCCATTGGCCCATCTGATCAAGATCCCGTTGTAATCTGAGGTAACCTTCTTCACTGTCCACTACACCTCCAATTTTGGTGTCATCTGCAAACTTACTAACTCTACCTCTTATGCACACGCCCAAATCATTTATATAAATTATGAAAAGTAGAGGACCCAGCACTGATCCTTGTGGCACTCCACTGGTCACAGGCCTCCAGTCTGAAAAACAACCCTCCACCACCACCCTCTGTCTCCTATCTTTGAGCCAGTTCTGTATCCAAATGGCTAGTTCTCCCTGTGTTCCATGAGATCTAACCTTGCCCACCAGTGTCTCATGGGGAACCTTGTTGAACGCCTTACTGAAGTCCATATAGATCACATCTACTGCTCTGCCCTCATCAGTCCTCTTCGTTACTTCTTCAAAAAACTCAATCAAGTTTGTGAGACATAATTTCCCACGCACAAAGCCATGTTGACTATCCCTAATCAGTCCTTGCCTTTCCAAATACATGTACGTCCTGTCCCTCAGGATTCCCTCCAACAACTTGCCCACCACTGACGTCAGGCTCACTGGTCTATAGTTCCCTGGCTTGTCCTTACCACTTTTCTTAAACAGTGGCACCATGTTAGTCAACCTCCAGTCTTCCGGCACCTCATCTGTGACTATCGATGCACCCAAGGCTGGAATTAAACCCAGGTCTCTGGCACTGTGACAGAGCAATGCTAACTGATGAGCCACCGTGCCACTGTCTTTTAGACCCATATAAATAATGAGTGATAGTTTGGGGGCAGCTACATTTGAATGTCATTCCCAATACCTGATTTACCACAAAACATTATCACATTATAGGATTTTCTTTCAATCTGATGTTATCCTTAATTTAGGAACCAATTACTGCAGATGCTGGAACCTGTACTGAAAACAACAAATGCTGGGGATCACAGCTTAACTTCCCTGGTTAACCATAATTGCCATTTTCTCTTCCTTGAGTCATCCTTTATCATTGGCCAAAGTATTTTCATGTGAACCCTGAACTATTTTCTTAAATGTCTACTACTTTTCCAGTTCACTCGAAATAGATTAGTCCTTATTCCTTCGTAATTATGTTTTTTTTAAAGCTGAGCATAACTGTTTTTGACCCAAGTTCCTCCCTGTTAAATTGAATGCTAGCTTCTACCATGTTTTGGTCACAATTTTCTAGGGACCTTTTATTCTAACATGATTTATTAAACCTGTCCTTTTGCACATCGCTAGGTCCAATGACCCCTGGATGGATCCATAATGTACTATTCCAAACGTGCTCTGAATTCTTCTCCATGGTTACTTCTGCCAATCTTACTGTCCCAATCTGCATGAAAATTGAAGTCACCTATGATAATGTGCTTGCCCTCATTATCTCTTGATTTATTCTATTTCCAACCATATAGCTACTGTTAATTTGGTGGGGGGCTCCTAACAGTGTCACCTTCCCCTACTTTATTTCTGACCTCCACTCCACTCCTGACGGTGCTGTCCTGCCAATTCCTGATGAAAGTGACAACTGTTGACATGAAGGCCACATAGGAAGGTAGTTGTGGCTGTTGGAGGTCAGTCAGCTCAGCTCTAAGACATTTGTGTAGCAGCTCCTCAGGGTAGTGTTCTAGTCTTCAGTTGCTTCATTAATGTCCTTTCTTCCATCATATGGTCAGAAGTGGGGATGATCGCCAATGATTGCACAATGTTCAGCACCATTCGCAGTGACTCCGATACAGAAGCAGTCCACGTTCAAATGCAATAAACGTAGGACAAATCAAGGCTTGAACTGACAGTGGCAAGTAATATTCACACCACGCAAATGCCAGGCAATGATTTGTCTCTTATTGGAGGCAATCTTACCACTGCCCTTTTGACATTCAATGATGTTACTATCACTGAATCCCTGACTATCCACTTAGTATTGGCCAAAAACCTAAATGGGCCCCACATACAAACACAGGGGCTATCAGGAGGTAACTTACCTACTGACTCCCAAAAGCTTGTTCACCATCTACAAGGCGCATGTCAGGAGTGTAATAGAATACTTCCCTTGTCTGGATGAGTGTAGCTGAAACAACACTTGAAGCTTGACATCATCCAGGATAAAGCAGCCTGGCTTAATTGGCATTGCATCCTCAAGCATTCACTTCCTTCTTGCCGATGCTCAGTACAGCAGTGTGTACTATTTACAAGATGCACTGCAGAAATTCACCAAAGATCCTTCAACACCACCTTTCAAAAACAACACTACTTCCATCTAGAAGGACAGAGGCAAATCCGAACAGGACCTGTACACATAATGGTAAGGTCTTGGGAGTGTTGCAGAACAAAGAGACCTTTGAGTGCAGGTTCATAGTTCCTTGAAAATGGACTCAAAGGTAGATAGATAGGAAGAAGGCGTTTGGTATGCTTTCCTTTATTGGTGAGAGGATTGAGTATAGGAGTTGGGAGGTCATGTTGCGGCTGTACAGGACATTGTTTAGGCCACTTTCGGAATATTGTGTGCGCAGTTCTGGTCTCCTTCCTATCAGAAGGATGTTGTGAAACTTGAAAATGTTCAGAAAAGATTTACAAGGATGTTCCCAGGGTTGGAAGATTTGAGCTATAGGGAGAGGCTGACTAGGCTAGAGCTGTTTTCCCTGGAGTGTCAGAGGCTGAGGGGTGACCTTATAGAGGTTTATAAAATCATGAGGGGCATTGATAGGGTGAGTAGACAAGAGGCACACTTTTCATGCAGAGGGTGGTATGTATAGGGAACGAGCTGCCAGAGGAAGTGGTGTAGGCTGGTACAGTTGCAACATTTAAAGGGCATCTGAATGGACATACGAATAGGAAGGCTTTAGAGGGATATGGTCCAAGTGTTGGTAAATGGGACTAGATAAGGTTAAGATATCTAGTCAGCAGAGACAAGTTGAACCGACGGGTCTGTTTCCGTACAACGTTATGAATCTATGACAAGGGAAACAGACACATGGGGACACCAACACCTGCAAGCTCCCCTCCAAGTCACTCACCATCCTGACTTGGAAATATTTAGCTGTTCCTTCGTCAAAATCCAGGAATTTCCTACTAACAGTGTCGTGGGTCTATGTACAGCACGTGGACTGCAGTAATTCAAGAAGGCAGCTCACCACCACCCAAGGACAACTCTGAGTAGGTCATTAATGTTGACCAGTCAGTGACGCCCATGTGAAAGTAATTAACAAAAATCATCGCCCATATGGATCATTGCTACTGCTTCTAGTCCTGTCTTTTATAGAACAGAGTGAAGTTCAGCTGGCACAGAAATCCTAGATTTGACTTCAGTTCCTAATGTTCAAATGATGCACTTGCTTTCCATGTTAACCAGCTTTGGCAGTGTAGTCAATTACTCCAAAGTGCAATGTGTGAGTACAACTGAGGCAGTTTTGCATCTTTGTTGGTGATTCTTGAAATGTAGCAAATAAACATTTATGGAAGGTAAGTGCAGTTGTTTTAAAATTGTTTTTATTGCGTTAGCATAGTTATTTCTAATATGATCCTTTTAAATCTGAGCCTCTTGCTGATCTAGACAACAAATAATTTTTTTCTTCTGACTTTGAGTCTTTTTATTTGGTAACCCTTATCCAGTTTCAAGGGTCAAATCCATGGCATGAAAAAATTGTTCCTAATTTGTACAAGTTACTCAGCATTTGGTTCTCTACCATAGATGGAATTGTTTATATCAATGTTGGATGCCAAAAATAAGATTTGGCAGTCTGTTCAGTAAACTGCAACTCCAAAGCAAAATGTTAAAGGACAAAGAATGTTATCACTACATCAAAAAAAAAAGTTACAGGAAATATCCCTCTGTAAATTTTGTATTTCTGGTGATGAAAAATATTTATATTGGCGAAAGGCCATAGCAGCAGGGGAATAGTTTGGAGGCAATTCTGATGGCTAAGTGGGGTTGTCGTGGAGTACCCAGAACTGAAGCATGAATTCCCTGAACTCCATTGCAAATAACCTGAGGCTGACTGGTAGATTTATAAGGAAATTAAACATTCATTAAACCCTTCAAATAGTTGTTATCATCAGGTGAGGAGGGTTCCAATGGTTTCACTCTTCTCGCATTGCTTGTTTGGCTGTAGCCAGTTTTTTGAAAAGATGCAGTTGCTCATTTAGTGAGTGTTTGTTTGTCTGTTTGCATGCTATAATATTTAAAAAAGATGATTTTCTCATGACCAGAGAGCCCTTATTCCAGGTTGGATATGACTTGCACATGGGAACCTTATAGAATCTCCAATATAGCAGGAACTGAAGGAATTTCCTGGGAAATTGAAGAATCCTCCACATCTCAAATAGAGTCTAAGTCTTCATTTAAATCAGAGAATCCGGTGAGTTGTGGTAAATGTACTAAAGTAGTTACGAAGGAGACATTAGATGTTTAAAGGCACATTTAACTTCCTAATTAATTAATCAACAGACTCATGCTTGATTCATACACCCCTTGCTTGCCTGGACCCTGACCCGAGACCTCACTTGGGTCCAACACATGCACCACCCTGCATCTGGCCGCCCTCTCACGCCCACTATTAAATCTCCTGCTGCTGAACCTAACTCTACTTCTGTTTCCCCACTGCCTGACATACTGTCGTCTTCCCCTAGTTGTGCATTACACTCAATGCACCACTTCCCCAACCAGCCTCTGAAACGACCCACGCCTTGCAGGGTTCAACCCACCCTTCCCTCACTAGAACTGAACCAAAGCCACTAACCTGCTGCTGACCTTGACCACCTCTCACCCTTCCACTGTACCAGCAAAACTGAATAATCTCCAGCATCACCCCCACCAGTATACCTGACCTAACCTCCTGCCAGTCCCATTATACCTGACCTAACCTCCTGCCAGTCCCATTTTGCTCTCTCTCTCTCGCGCCCTCTCTCACGCTCGTGCTCTCTCTCCCCCCCCCCCCTTTCTTTTTTCCCCACCCACCTTGACCTACCAGAAAGACTACATCACTTCCCTGACCTTGCATTTATCTGCACCCTTCCCACTTGGTACCCTATCATTTTCCCACTTAGCATCCTACCCAGCTGGCATGCTACTTACCTGGCCCATTACTCTCTGCTAATCTGGTATTCTCTTCGCCTGGCTCCCTAGAGTCACACTTAACTTATGTACTTATCGTTTGAGAGTAGCTGTCAAAGTGGTTGTCAAAACCTTTAAATTTCAGAATTCACAGCTAACCGCTGTAAAGATGGGCGTAGTTTGCCTTCCTCTGACAGTTTTGTACTACAAAAAGATTTTTCAAAGTGGAAGTGCAGCTTCACAATTCTTAAGTCCTCATCAGAATCTCCTCTCAGAAGTACACTGGATTTGAGGAAAAGAGCACAAGTGACAATCTGTGAGATTGCCAATCCTTGGAAAATCTGATCAAATTTTTTTTATTATTTAAGCTAAGGGACACTACAACTTCACCACAAGAAGGCCAGTGTGTTTTTCTTTTCATTTTTAAAATTTATCTATTTTTCTGATCATCCTGTGGGACTTGAACTTGGGCCTCCGGATCCAAAGGTAGGGATGCTACTACTGCCACGAGTGCCTCCCCAATCTTTTTAAAGGGAAAGGGGATTGTTCTTATGCTTTTTTGTTTTACTTATACTTAGTCTAGTTTTGACACACACACTTGAGTTTTACCTTCACACACATAGATTGGATAGGAGGAGAGAACAAGTGATTTTTATATTCCAACTAAATAAAGATATGTAAGCGTTTGCATTTTGACTTTGGTATTGAGGTGATTTAAATGTGTAACTGGACAATTATGCATTCCTCTAAGATTGACTGCTGGATTGTGTTTTTTTTAAAGCCTTCATCTATGGCACTTGGAAAGTCAAAGTTAACAAACAGAATTTGAAACTTGCTGGTTGCCCAGAGATTGAGAGAAACAACCTACTCAAGATCTTCAACTGCCTTCACAGTTGCTTGTTGCTGGTCTGCAGGATTAAAAGCTGCCTATAACTCATGAGTGTAGTTAGATTGTCACATAACTTCTCTCTGCAACTGACCATGGTTACAGTCATGGTTAATGAATCCAGTCACCTAGCTTCCAAATAAACCTGTTGGACTATAATTTGGTGTTATGTAATTTTTAACTTTGTCCACCCTAGTCCAACACCGGCTCCTCCACATTATAGCTTACATTGAGATTTTCTGGGCATACTCCTTTTGTATCTAGAGTCCCATTGTTCAAATTATATCAAATTTGTTTAGCTTCCACTGTTTAATTACACAGGTGATTGTTCTGATGCTTTGTTATAGACACAGCCAATGGCCCCCATTTATCCTCCTGCAAATAGTTCTTGGTGCGATTTTGCAGTCAGGTTGTCTCCATTTGAGTGGAGTTGGAGTCGACAACATACAGTTCTACAAATGTGCAGCCAAAATGGAGTTTCCTGCTTTTATTTTCCTGGATAAAATGGATATTTCCCCCTTTTTTATAGTTTAAACCTGCTCCTTTAATTTATTTTTCGGACAAGTAATTTTACTGTGGCATTTATCTTGTCAAAATTATGGAGCTCACTTAGAGTCCCAGTCCTTTTAAAACATTTTTTTTCCTCTGTTCTTGTCCTGCTGAATTCTTTTTCATTAGATTGCTGTAAATTTTCTTGTTCTCATCTTAAGTAATTTGAGGCCTTTTTGACTCTGTAGCCTTAATCTAAATTTATTTTCCAGCCCCTTTATTGTCCCTTTTGGATGTACCTCATGGACCTTAATGTTAATGATGGCAATGTTGATGTGAATATTCAGAACTTTTCTATAGTACTTTGTCTTCTCTTCCATTTTACATGTTACTTTTCAGAAATGTTTTCTCTTTTCCCTTTGGGACCTCAAACTTTAACTCCTGCAGCATTCTTACGAAGCCTGCTTTTGTTAAAGTCTCTACTCTCGAAATAAAGCTGGCTTTTCTGGCTGACGTAAGTAGAATAAGTGGATTTAATGTAGCATGTCCATTAACCCTTTCAGAACCAATACCTTGTACACCAATTGTCACCTCTATTAGAGAATTCTTTGCAGAACTGAAAATAACCATGCATCCATATCTACTCTTCACCACCATACTCAGTTCCCATAGTCAACACTGAAGTAGGAAGTGAACTGGCTTATGCAAGAAATTGCAGAAGCCCAAGTCTTTTTTAAATAATTAATGATCACCATCCTCTGCGGTTTCCAGCAGTTTACTTAGGAAGTAGCTCAATTATAGAAGTAAGCATAGTGCATTGGCATGCTTCCCAGGTTATGGAGCATTCAGCTGAATCATTGTTTTATTTTATTGGGCTTTGCTTCCTGGAACTTAACAGATTTTGATGTATGATAAGCTTTTTTTTAAAATGAAGTGAGCATTATGCACGATTGGTATGAAGTTTCACAGGTCCCTCAGTAACCTGTTATGGGTCGGCAATTGACCGGTATTATTGGTGTGATGATAATAATGGACTAAGATGTGACTGGTTTAGGGATACATTTTTGCATACATAATTCATGTACAACGAGTTATTTGTCAGTTGTCTTCCTCATTATTATTTAATTAGGGTTTCAATCATAATTGGTTATTTAGCTTTTGATAAATCAATTGCCTGTAATATCAAATATCATCTTCCTCAGTGTCCTTCACTAAATAACTCTCAGAATTATCTGTATTCATCTTTGTCTCTCCACATTCACTACTGGGGAGAGAAAGGCACTTAATGAGTCTGATAATATGATTTCGGTTCAGTGGCATCTCTCAGAATCACAGAAATATTGTAAAAGAGGCGGAAGCGATTCAGCCCGTCATGTCTGCACCACCTCTTTGAAGAGCAATTCACCTAATCCTATTTGTTTGTCTCCTTTTGCAACCTGGCATATTCTTCCTTTCCACATAACTGTCTAATTCACTTTTGAATACTTCTATTGAATACGGCTCTGTTCATACTCCCTGGAAGTGCTTTCCAGATCCTAACCACTTACTGTGTGAAGCAAAGTTTTTCCTCATTTCACCATTTGTGCCCTCTTGTTTTGAATATTATTGAATACAGGGTTCTTTGTCCTGTATCTACTGTCACGACTCCTCATGATTTTAAATATTTCTATCAACTCTGTCTTCCCTTCTCCAAGGAAAACAGTCCTAACTTTTCTATTCTATCTTAAATAACTGAAGTATCTCATGGTGAAAACATTTCTGTGAATCTTTTCTTCTTTCTTGCTAATGTCTTCATATCTTTGCTGAAGTATAGCATCCAGAATGAGACACAATACTCCAGTTGAGACTGAACTAGTGGTTTATACATATTCAACCTAATCTACTTACATGTGCCCTTAATTAATAAAACCTAGGATATTGAATGCTTTATGAACCACTCTTCTGACCTCTCCTGCCACTTTCAACAAGTTATTACTTATACATGCACGTCCATCCTCTCCTGTACCTATTTCAATTATAAGAAAGTGAGGACTGCAGATGATGGAGAGTCAGTTGAAAAATGTGGCTCTGCAAAAACACAGCAGATCAGGCAGTATCCAAGGAGCAGGAGAATTGACATTTCGGGCATAAACCCTTCATCAGGAATTCCATGCCATTTTCAAACCTTATGCTGTCTATATTATCCCTTCTTCAGGAAAGCATCATTGGACTTGAAATATTAACTCTGCTTTCTCTCCACAGATGCTGAAAAACCTGCTGAGTTCCTCCAGCTATTTGTTTTTTTTTGTTTCAGATTTCCAGCATCCACAGTTCTTCGCTTTATTTAAGTTAGGCAGCATCAGGTTGAAAGAGAAAAATATATACAATGTAGCAATGTGGGAAAAGTTTTTTTTCCAAAAGTCAGCAACAGATGATCAGAAAAAAGGAAGAAAATAAACTGAGGGTAACCTTGCAAGTAATGTTATGACAGACAACAAAAGCTTCTTCAAATTAATATAAAAGGAGAAAGGTGAATTGCTCTTCAAAGAGGTGGTGCAGACATGATGGGCTTGAATGAGGCTGGGGAAATAATAATGAGGAACCAGGAAATGACCGAGAAGTTGAATAAATACTTTGCATCAATCTTCACAGTAGGAGACACTAATAACATTCACAAATTACTGCATATTCAAAGGAAAAAAAAGGAGAGGAAATAAATACAATTGGTTATTAGTAGAATAAAAGTGGGAGGGAAACTAACGGCTAAAGATTTAATATGACCCCTGGATGTGATGGGATCCTTCCTCAGACATTAAAATAAGTAGCTACAGAAACAATGGATGCATTGGTAATTCTGAAGAATACTTAGATTCTGCAAACCCCAGAGCTTTGAAGAACTGCCAAGAAACACCTTTAGTAAAAAAAGGGTGACTATAGGCCAATTAGTTTAATGTTTGTTGTTGCAAAAACGTTAGTCTATTACAAAGGATGTAATAGCACAGTATTTAGAAATGCATCCTATGATCAAGCAGAGTCGGCATGGCTTTATGAAGGGGAAATCACGCCAGGCAAACCCGCCAGAGTTCTTTGAGGAGGGATGAAGTAGTGGATGTAATACATTTGGATACAGAAGGTGTTTGATAAGGTACCACATGTTAGGATGCTACTTAAGATATGGCATTGAAGGTAATTGGTGGCACGGTAGGAAAGTATTCAGGCTCTGTGGCCATATGCTCCATCTCACCTGCTACATTTGTTTTTTTGTTTTGTTTCTTAATTTCTCTTTTGTGTCAAAATTCACACTTTCTTTTCTGTGGCTGCAGTGGAGGAAGTCATTTGTGAGGGCCTGCTGCAGCAGCGACAGCTTGATGGATCTGGCTGTCCATTCCTCATGGCTATAATGTCTGTGGCATTTTTGAAGGTTTCATTGTTGGTGGGTCTGGTCCGTTCCTCCTGGTGATGGTACAGTAGTCTCAGTTGTGGCAACATGGTGCTTTTGTTTTGTTCTTCATGGTTATGGCAGCAACAAGTGGTGGATGTGGGTGGTGACTATTTGAGCGACTGCTTCAGTGTTGATGACTTGGTGGGTCCAGTCTGTCCCTCCTTGCTATGGCAGTGATGCAGTGGCTTTAGTGGTGGCATTGTGGTAGGTCAGGTCCAGAAATCCTTGTGTTAGTGTCCTCAGGGGCAGCTTTGGTGGTAGCATCCCACAGCCATTCCAAAAAACCAGGAGTTGTAGAAGGAACAAGAGACCAACTTCGTCCTAACTATGTCTCAATTATTTCTTTTTAATAATTTCTGTAATTAAAATAGCACCGAATTGTGGTCTTATACACATCTCACTGTATTTTCATAAATAGATAAATTTCTATTCTTTTCTAGCATTGTTTAGAGGAGTCTTCATCTGATAAAAGACAGAGTTTAATGTGATATTTTCAGGATGACAACCTGTAACTAGTGATATGCCACAAAGATTAGTGCTGGGGCCACCACTATTTACAATATCTATAAATGAGCTGGATGAGATAAGTGAATGCACGATAGCCAAGCTTGCAGATGACACAAAAATAGGTCGGAAGGTAAGTGGAAAGGATGACGCAATCTGCAGTGGGATATAACCAGGTTATGCGAGTGGGCAGATGGGATATATTGTGGGAAATTGTGAAGAATAGAGAAGATGATATTCCTTAAATGGAGAAAAATAATGCAGTAATTTTGGAATGGAGGCATTTTGGGAAATTCGTCCATGAGTCCCAAAACGTTAGCATCCAGGTTCTGCAGGTAATAAGGAAGGCAAATGGAATGTTGGCTTGTATTTCAAAAGAGTGGAGTGTAAAAGTTGAAAGTTTTTGATAAAACTAAACAATTCACAACCAAACCACAGCTGAAATAATATGAACAGTTTTGGCCCTTTATCTAAGGAAAGATGTTCTGCCATCAGAGATAGTCTAGTGAATGTTCTCTGGACTGCCATCAGATATGGCGGAACTGTCATATGAGGGAAAGTTGAATAGATTATACCTGTACTTAGCACAGAGAAGAATGAGAGATGGCCTTATGGAGACACACAAGAATCTTAGGGACCTGACAGAGTAATGTGGCAAAGTTGTTTCTCCTTGTGGGAAAGTCTAAGGCCAGAGGGCATAACCTTAGAATATAGGGTCATCCAATTAAGATGTGGATGATGAGAAATTTCTTGAGGGTAGTGGATCTATGGAATTCTTTGCTACAGATGGCAGTTAGTATATTCAAGGCTAAGATAGATTTTTAATCAGTAATGGAATTGAGGACCATGGGGACAAAGCAAAAATGTACAGCTTGAGCATTATCAGATAAACCAGGATCTCATTGAATGACAGAGTATATATGATGGACTGAATGGCCAATTTTCTTCTTATGTATTGTGGTCTTATTTATATTGTCTTTCCATATTCTTTCTACAAAATGGATAGTAACTGGAGTAAAGCTCTGAAATTGAATTTGAGTTGAAGCGTGTGGTGCAGGAAAAACACAGCTGGTCAGGCAGCATCCGAGGAGCAGGAGAATTGACTTTTTGAGCACAAGCCCTTCATCTTGAATTGCATGTTATTTAGGCACTCAAAACCCGATTTCTCATTTTGACCTGAGTGTATGATGAGTGCATAAGCTTTAAGAATCATCAGCACTGCATTTTGACTATCATGGCTTTATTCTTGAGGTGATCTGGAGAATTTGGGACTGTACACTGACAACCACCTGATTTATAGTATTGGTATAAGCAACAACACTGCAATGTACCAATGTTTAGCAATGCTGGAAACAAACAAACATCCCAAGCTGATCCATCCCTCCTTCCAATAGCTTTAACGACACTCATTTCCTTTTCTCCATGCATGGGACCATGATTTTATACCGTGTTGTTCCACACACCTTAACTCAATGTGGTACTTCAACTTGTCATGTGGTTCCTATTCATTTGCCTAAATTATTCAACATTGGTAGTGGGAGAAATTTGATTAATTGCTTTATCTTGAAAGCTTTTTCTAGATTTGCAAGTTATTTGAAAATGTGGAATTGTCCTTTTGATTACTTAGCAGTTTTGACATCGGTATTTAATCTTGGGACAAATTTCATTACATTTTCAAGATGCAGCTATTGCTTTTAGTGCTGATTTTGTTTTTGGAACTGTGTATTTCAAACTTCATTGATCTTTCCTTATGATTTAATTCAATATGCAATTGTGTCCAAAATGTATTAATTTTGGAAAAGTGATTTGTCTTTTCTTCTTATTGAGTCCTGGATTTTTAATTCGCAGCTTAGAAATTTTTATTCTTCATGTCTGTGGAGCTCTTAAAGACAAATTTATCATTACAGTCTGCTATCTCTGAGGAACTCCATTAGCATTTCCCAAACAAGATATTAAACTTAGTTATTGATTGCCTTGCAACATTCCAATCTTGCATAAAGGTAGAGAGACACTTAAAACAATACATATAAATTTGCTGTTCAGTTATGTTCAAGTCTCTGCTAAACCTAAAACAATGTCAGACCCAGAAATTTCCTAGTTACCACAGTATTTAAATTGGTTAAAAAAGGCATATGTTCACAGCAGAACTTTTTTAAAGAAATGACTGACATACATTTACAAACTTAAACCCATGACAAATGCAGTCTACAAGAAGGATAGCAACAGATTTGTGGGAGAGGGAAAAAACACCACCTGCAAGTTCCTGTTCAAGATAAAGATGTATCTTTTTCATTTATTTCAATTTTTAATGGTAAATTGAAATGACGAAAATGACTGGTTTAAAAATCAAGGATTGTTGAAGTTATCTGACACTCAAGTGCTGTTTATGTTGTTGTATGTTCAAATGGTCCTGAGGAATGTTTAGTTACAGGAATCAGAGGGTTCTGTATAAATGGGAATTTGGCTGGCAACAAGTAGCTAATTAAACAGTGATCATTTACCGATGACAAAAACTTCCTGTCTGCCAGCAACTTTGTCTCTCAGGTAGCTTAGGAGTGTGAAAGTTCAGGGGAGAAGCCATTTGTCCTCTGAAAGGAAGGAGCTGTTTCTATTGTGCAATAAAAAAAATCTCCAGTTTGGAGACAGGCAGATTATTTTTCCTCATTAGTTGCTGTAAGCTATGACTTTAATTAAGACATCTTAATATGCCTTTATAAGTGTGAACTTGTGCTTCCAAGCAAGCAAAGGTGAAAGAAGATTGCAAAACAGCATTCTAATCTTCAAAAGAACCATCTCAGCAAACTCTGCAAACAAGGACCATTTGAACTGCCTTCCCAGTTTTCTCATTTACTCACAACAACCATGTATTTTGTGTGGTTTTCTATGTATCCAGCTTCACAGCCCTCCAAACTGGCTCTTTGCTAGTTCTACCCTCTTACATATCCTAATTTTTAATCCACGTGGGTGTCCATGCTATTAGAGTCATAAAGTCATAAAGATTTACAGCACGGAGACAGACCCTTTTGGCCCAACTCATCCATGCCAACCAGATATCCTAAACTAATCTAGTCCCATTTGCCAACATTTGGCCATATCTTTCTAAACTTTTCCTATTCATATACCCATCCAGATGCTTTTTAAACATTGTAACTGTACCAGCCTCCATCACTTCCTCTGACAGCTCATTCCGTACGCACACCACTTTTCGTGTGAAAAAGTGGCCCCTTAGGTCCCTTTAAGTCTTTCCCCTCTCACCCTAAACATATGCCCCTGTTCTGGACTCTCCCACCCCAGGGAAAAGACCTTTGTCTATTTATCCCATCCATGCCTCTTATGAGACCTTTGTCTATTTATCCCATCCATGCCTCTTATGATTTTATAAACCTCTATAAGGTCACCCCTCAGACTCCGTTCTGGGGAAACAGCCCCAGCCTATTCAGCCTCTCCCTGCAGCTTGAACCCTCCAACCCTGGAACCATCCTTGTAAATCTGTTCTGAACCCTTTCAAGTTTCACAACATCTTTAATATAGAAGGGAGACCAGAATTACATACAATCCTTGAAAAGTGGCCTCACCAATGTCCTGTACAGCCACAACATGACCTTCCAACTATATCTGGTACTCAATGCTCTGACCAAAAAAGGAAAGCATACGAAAAGCCACCTTCACTATCCTATCTACCTGTGACTCTATTTTCAAGGAACTGTGAACCTGCACTCCAAGGTCTCTTTGTTTACTGACACTTTTTTTTTGTTCCTTAGGCCTTGGACTATGGAATTCCCTCACCAGATGTTTCCATCTATCTTCCTGTCTTTCATCATTAAAAATGCTCTTGACTCTTTGACCAAGTTTTTAAAATCATTAACGGGCTCTTTCCAGTTCAATGTCAAGGTTTGTTAGATTAAACTTGGTGAGGTTCCAGGAATACTTAGCTATTTTTAAAATTTCTATATACGTATACAAGTTGCCTTTGTTAAAAGCATAGCGGATAAGTGTTGGTAACGTTGGTCTAGCTTCAAACAAACTTTCTTAACAAAAACTTTCTTTAATGTGATGATTCTCTCAGTAGAATTTAAAACTCTCTGCTTTTGCTTAATGGCATTGGGTGCTTGTTTCTTAATTCCCACCATTATCTTCAACAGCACCAGTTTTGAACTGACAGTATTCTGGGAGGTACCTTCATTTTCACTATTCGTTTCCAAATATGGATTCATTTACTTTTGGTATATGTGATGTGCTTGAAAATACAGTTTTAAATGCTACTCTTCTCATGTTTTTAACATTTAGCAGAAGCGAAGTTGCAAGAAAGAAGGAGATGCACACACATCTCATTGTTCATGGAGTTTTAAAATTCACACGGGAGATGTGGGCATCACTGACTGGCTGGTATTTATTGTCTGCCTCTAGTTGCCTTTGGGAAGGTGGTGGTGAGCTGCTGTCTTGAACTGCTGCAATAGCTTGTAGACCCACAGGCCATTAGGGAGGGAGTTGTGAGATTTTGACCCAGTAACAGTGAAGGATCAATGATATATTTCCAAGTCAGGATGGTGAGTGATTTGGTAGAGGTCATCCCTGTATCTGCTGTCCTCAACCTTTTAGATGGAAGTGGTGGTGAGTTTCGAAGGTGCTGCCTAAGGATATTTGATGAATTTCTGAAGGGCATCTTGTAGGTAGAATATACTGCTGCTATTGAGTGTCAGTGATGGATGGAATGCATGTCTGTACAATGTAATCTCTTACCTTCAGTGAATGTAGGCAATTGAGTTGTTCCGCCCCAAAACCTTCTCTCAAACTTTGAGTTGTTCCCCCCCCAAAAAAAACACTGAAAATTATGCTGCAGTTGTTTAAGGCTGTGATTAGCCAACATGTGCAGTATTCTGTTCAGTTCTCAACACTACATCCTAGGGATGAGATAGGGACTAAAAAGGTTGAATTATATTGAAAGTAAAATGAAGCCTAGTTTTTTTATGGAATTATGATGGGGATGAAATGGTTCATTTGTGTGGATTAGTTACACAAGCTGAGTTTGTGTTCCTTTGAGAATGGAAGATTAAGTAGTGATTGAACTGAGATGACGATGATTAATAGGATAGATAGAGGGAAACTCAGAATAAGAGTTCATAACTTAGTGAGAGCTAGTCTGTTCATGGTGACATCAGGAAACATGTTCTCGCACAGAGCACTGAAAATCTTGAACACTCACCTCAAATGATGAACACACATTTCGAAAACTTCAAAACCAAGATTAATAGATTTATTTTGTTAGGATGTGGAACCAAGGTAAGTAATAGACCAAGATACAGATCGTCCAGGATCGAAGTCTGCATTTTTTTTTTTACTTCTGTTTCCATGTCAATATCTGGAAGTACGGTTAGTTTGAACTTCATGTTTAGAAGGCATCAGTCCAATATGAAAAATGGACCCAGTTCAAGTCACCGTGTTAAACTTCATCCAGAGATTTGTAGACAATGAAGGAAGTAATCCAAAAATATGCATTTTTTCCCAATTTGCAAATTTGAATTAGGAAAGATAAAGAACTTTTACTAATTTGACCTTGAAATTTACTTTTAGCTGTCTGTCATGGACTGTTTTAATGACTGTGCCTCTTTTGACTGCCTGTCTTTCTTTTTCTGGCTCTACACTTCTTCTGACTGCTAAAGCTGTACTCTAGTCCTTATTCACCAGCACAACTCCATTTTTTTGCCAGCAGCTATCTCATGGAGTCACCTATACAAAACCAGTGTAGTTCAGTGACTTTCTCTACAGCAGAGCTAAAAATACATGCAATGTCAAGGGTATAATCTCTCCGTGTCTTGCAATTCTCATATTCATTTCTCCTTTTGAACTCCTATTCAGGGACTCTTGGACTGTCCTGAGTAACATGGTGAAAACCTGACAATAGTCCCTTCAATTGTTGGTGTACAATTGCATGTTGCCACCTACCAACTTCTGGAACTGAGTTTGCTCTGAGTATTAGATTTCATGGAGAGTATTGGCTTGCTCAGTTTAAAAGAAATAGATATAACTGGAGGATTCAATCACATACTGTATGGGCAGAAACTTGGGCTTGATGCTGTTCAAAGTTTGTGAGAAGATTTGTAGCTCGGGTGCTCGTTGCTGTGGTTCTGTTCGCCGAGCTGGAAGTTTTTGTTGCAAACGTTTCGTCCCCTGTCTAGGTGACATCCTCAGTGCTTGGGAGCCTCCTGTGAAGTGCTTCTGTGGTGTTTCCTCCGGCATTTATAGTGGCCTGTCCCTGCCGCTTCCGGTTGTCAGTTTCAGCTGTCTGCTGTATTGGCTGGTACAGCTGTGTCAAGCTGAATATTGTGCAATCACATTATATGAGCTGAACTAATTATTAGAGATTTTGATCAGTTTATTTTGTATATCCCAAGTTGATGTATGTGTTTATTACTTAAGTACAGTGACATTTATTCATAAGTCTGAATTTGCTTGTTCTCTCCAGTTTTCTCATTTTCCTGGAAGCTGGTATATATTTATTTGATTCAGTTAACTCTACAATACATTAAAATTAATGCATTTTGTGCAAAAGTTACATATTTATATATACTTATGTCATATTTTATACATAAAATTAGACTTGGTTATATGCTGTTCATGGTTATCTTTATTTTACAGATGAATGGAAATGACCTGCCTAGAGTTCATGCTGTACTTGGTGACAACAAATGTGATCTGGATTCTGCTGTTTCAACTTTAGCCTATGCTTATTTCCTTTATAAGGTACAAGCATTGTGCAAAATACACTTTTTTTTTACAACTTAAAAAAATCTATATGTATACAAATCAAGGCAGGAGTGATGAATTACAAAGTAAAGCTAACTGGTCATCTCTTGAACTGTAGCATATAAATTAGTTAGATTTTCTAATGATGGGAGTGTTCTTGGCAACTAGATTCAGATGAGGTTTGAGAGTGATGTTAAGTGTTCTTACATTGAAAGCAAATCATTAAATGACATAATTTTGAAATTTCTGAAATTTTGCAATTTTTCAATTTTCTGTACAGGTGGAAGAGAGTTCTTAAAGGAGCATTTTTTCCCCTAGCATATTTGTTAGGAATTTGACATCTAGCTAGTGCTGTCCCACCTTCAGGAGAGGCTTCAAAGCCAGTTAAATTCTTCTGAAGTCTAGTTACTGTAATAATGTGCTTTTCACAAAGGCTGACCACAGCAGTGAGCTAAGTAGATACAGTATGTTAGCTCAGTTGGCTAGATCAGTGGTTTGCAATGCATAATGCCACTAACAGCTTGGGTTCAATTCCTGTACTTGGTGAAGTCACTGTGAAGATTCTGCCTTCTCGAGGTGTGGTGACCCTCCAGTTAAATCAACTAGCAGCCATCTCTGTCTGAGAGATGAGCAATGGTGACCTTCACTGCAGAGATGGTGTAGTGTCATGGTAATGTCACTAGACTAGTAATCCCGAACCCCAGGTCAATGTTCTGGGCAGAGAGTGAAACTTGAATTGAATATAAAAAGAACCTGGAGTTAAAAACTAGCCTGATGTGGTGACCATTATCGATTGTTGAAGAAAAACCCCATTGGATTCATGAATGAACTTTTCGGGAAGGAAAGCTATCATCTTTACCTGGTTTACATGTGACAGCGGACACCGATAAATGGTTGGCTCTAACTGTTGTCTGTAATTAGGGATCGACAGTAAATGCTGACCAGTGATAACCATATCTCATGAAATATTTAAAATATCTGTAAATAGATATCCACAAAAGAAGAACACTAATGACAATCCTGAATAACTTACAGTAAAATAAACACAAGTTGCACTTTAAAAACAGTGTCTGTTAAATTATGGGCAACTGAAGTGCACAAAATTAATTTACAGCCTGAACAAGATGGCATTAGAATAGGTGTCCTGGGCCGGAACTTGGCCATTCCGACAGTCTTTCTTTTCCTTTTTAGTTTATTTTCTCTCTGTTTTTGTTTTTTTTTCCCCCTCTATACCTTTTACTTACCACTTGTCCTGAGCTCAGACAGCATCAGCAGTGGTGAAAGTATAGTATAGAACTCGACGAGTCCTCATTTCCTTTTCTGGGGCAGCATAAGCCCTGGCATCAGAATTGCTGGCTGCTATGTCAGTGGAGGTTTCCGTTAGCAAGAAAGGCCCAGTGGCGAAAGATGGTGCCTGAGGATCGGTGACTTTGTTGTTATTGGGTCCAGTGCTGGTGGCAGCAGACGCTGATGAATGGGCATCACAGTGACAAGGTGGGCTCAGTGGTGAGAAACACAACCCTGATGTTGGCTGATCTGGCACAGGCAGTGGCGGAGGAGTATCGCCCAGTGGCAAACATGGTGCCTGAGGATTGATGAAGTTGACATTAATTGGGTCTGGTGTAGAAGGTGGCCAAGCGGTGGAGGGGGGATGGTGGCGCAGGCGTTGGTGATATGCAGGTTTAGAACTGTTTTATTGTTATTTTTTATCCTTATTATTAAATTATAGCAAATAAAAGTTTTTCACTGTGTTTTATTGTATTCTTACTGTAATATACATGTGACAATAAATCTATCACTCACTCAGATGGCAAAGGGTGAAAAAAGATCATGATTTGTGGAATAGAGTTCTCCTCACTCAGCACTCCTTGAAAACTCTTCTCTATCTGGGATTGAATGCTTGTGCAGTTCTGTTCTGAGAATACGGAGCTTCTTTGCTGATAGGCTGGGTAAAAAATTCCAAATTCTACAAAGGCTTCAAGCTGCATTAGAAAAACCATGCACTCTCCAAAATGGGATTGATATTCCTGGGGTCTGTCTCTGGATTATTTACATGGTAAACATCATGTTTAAATTATCCCTATCCATATCCTTCTGTGACATCGTCTGATCATTGACGCAGATTGCTTCCAAAGTGTGGAGATAAATTAGGGGTTGAACAGTCAAGAATTGTGGCTGTCGCTATTCACAATGGCATTTGGATGCAATCCTGAACTTCGTGGAGGAATTCCTGGCATTTAACGGGAATGTCCCTTGAAATGGCAGGAGAATGACCAGGCTATTGTGGAATGGAAGTTCGGATGTCATATAGGGAGTAGTAGCTTGAGGGAGACGAAGAAAGAGAAGTGTAAGGCATGTGAAATGGTGTCTGAACTGAGTGGGATGAAGCAGATGCCACTATTCAGTCTGGAGTTTGGAGCAGCAGAGCCAGCAACAATATGGAATGACAGCAGCAAAAAGAGGGACATAACCAATGAGGAAGGATCTTAAACACATTGCTATAAGATTGTGGAATCCTTTACCAGCTCTAGGCCATGGAGGTAACGACTCATCATTAACATGAAATAAATGGATAAATATCTGATAAGAATGCACGGAAAAGGATTGGAATTATTAGAGAGAGTGGCAGCATAGATTTTAAGGTTTGTTCTGAGAGGAGATTTCTTGGTTTCTACTTTTCAGTTCAAGGGTGGTCTCTTGGTTCTTAGAAACTCTTGTAAAACAATTTAAGTTGCCAGTGCAACAGCTCCCACAGTCATGGCAAACTTCTCTCAATGGAAGCAGAGCCCAGGATGATAGTGGACTTGGAAGCCAAGTGAACAGCAAAACACAGCTCAAATTGCACCTTGTGGGCTCGTCTCCAGTGTTAGTTATAGTTTCAGGTGAGAGCAGGAAAACAGAAAATGCTGCAATTATTACAGCCAGGCCTGAAATATTTGGCAGCTCTTGTTTATTATACGCACAATGACCATTGTGATGATAAGGGCAATTGTAAATAAAATGCATCTTTTACATGTCCTCTTTAGGTGATTCTAGTTTCAATTTTTCATTGTAATGAGATTTTAATGATGTTACTTGGAGTGTATGCACACTGGGACTTGGGGAAAACTCTTTTGGTGGCCTTCAAAGAACTTTAAGGAATCGGAGAGGTCAAATAGGGCCCAGACATCTGATATGAAATTTGGTCTTTCTGATGTTAAAATGTTTTTTCACTGCTACATTGTTACACTTTCTCAAGTGTAGACTCCTGTATGACTAAACATATATGATGGAATCTGGGGTCTGTGGGCAGGAGACTGTGGTGAGATCATTATGGGAGACCCTGTTGCTTGTTCAAGACCTTGTTGATGGCCCAACTTGCCACATTCATATCCAGCCTCATCTTACAAAACTCCCCAAACATGCTAGATGTCAACGGAACCCAACATGGAACCCAACATGCATCTCCAATCCACGTGCAGCACACATCTGTACTTCAAAGCTGCACCTTGGGTTGGATTGGCAATTCTCATTATAATACTGCAGCAAAGACACTGCGTTTAGGGTCATGCATGCAAGTCATGGACTGGACCAGACTACGTGTCCAGACCATTTGCTTACTGCTGTCATAGAACTCATTCACTCTGAGCCTACTGAGACCCTCACATCATGTCTGCCTTGCTTTGCTTCACCTTGCATTTTTTTGTGCTTTTCCCCCTCAACCGAAGATACCAGATTCATGTTACTTCTGTCTTGCCATCCCATTCAACATTGAGACAAAGGCAGGAAGCTTGTCACAGTTTTCAGCAGATGTCAGGGATAGTATTTGATCAGGAGGTTATGGCATGGTAAGTCAGGGGCAGCCTCTGATACCATTCTCAGGACTTGGAAATGGTTGGACAGCCAGAGTTGGGATGCTGCCCACATAAGAGATAAAGAACTGAATGTTGGGCACCCCACCACCCATCTTGTGTCTGAGAGAGAGGCAGGTATAAAGGAGATGAAAGCAAGTGAAGGAATACGTTGCAGGCATTAGTGAGAGTGGTACAGTAGTGGAGATAATGAGAGTGAGGTATCAGAAAGATGATACTTACATTGGCGGAGTGCAGAAGGTCATTTGTCTTCTTTGTACTGTACTGTGCTGTGCATTTCTCAAGGTGACTGAGCTGCTTTCACCCAGGTGCTCACCTTGGACTGATGCTGTGGCTTTCACTGTTGGGTGGGAAGAAGAAACCGCACATCCACAAAACTCATTCATCAGGATTGCCCCTGCCCATAAATGGTGTCCATCTGGCACCAGGAACCATGAAAGGCAGCTCTGGACTGATGGTGCTTGCCTGGGTGTGCAACAGTCTTTTAAAGATGTTGGAAGTGCAAGTGATGCCGGAGAAATGTGAAATCATCTATTTCAGTAGGAGTAGCAGTGAAAAGGATTAATACTTGAATAGTGAAATGTCGCAGCATGCTTCTATACAAAGGGACCTAGATTTCCTTTTGCCTGAATCACAGAAGGTTGGTCTGCAGGTACAATGAATAACTATGAAGGTAAATGGAATTTTGTCCTTCATTGCTAAAGGGATTGAGTTTAAAAGCAGGGATGTTATGTTGCAGCTGTACAGGGTGCTGGTGAGGCCATACCTGGAGTACTGTGTGCAGTTTTGGTCTCCTTACTTGAGAAAGGATGTACTGGCACTGGAGGGGGTGCAGAGGAGGTTCACTCGGTTGATTCCAGAGTTGAGGGGGTTGGTTTATGATGAGACACTGAGTAAACTGGGATTATATTCATTAGAATTCAGAAGAATGAAGGGTATTTTATAGAAATGTATAAACTAATGAAGGGAATAGATAATTTAGAAATAAAGAGGATGTTTCCACTGGTAGATAAAACTCAGACAAGAGGACATAATCTTCAAGATTAAAAGGAGCAGATTTAGGACTAAATTGAGAAAGAACTTCTTCACCCAGAGGGTTGTAAAATCTATGAAATTCCTTCCCCAGTGAAGTAGTTGACGCTACTTCAGTAAACATTTTAAAGCTAAGATAGATTTTTTTAAACAATAAAGGAAATAAGGGGTACAGTGAGAATGCGGTAAGTGGATCTGAGTCCATGAAAAGATCAGCCATGATCGTATTGAGTGGCAGAGCAGGCTCGAAGGGTCAGATGGCCTACTCCTGCTCCTAGTTCTTATGTTCTTATAAAATTTGGGATATGTGCTGTGAGGCAAATTGTTGTGGGAATGGTAAGATGGGGCTGAACTCTGTTATGATGGATGCCATGGGGCAGGATAGGTTATTAATGAGATGAGTTTGTAAGATATGGCAAAAAATCTCTCTAGACCTTGGTGGAAATCCCTCTAACTTTGGACTTAATCAAAAAAAACAGTGTCAAATTCAGTCCAGGGACTAACAAGCCAGAGAATTTACACCTACATTTATCAGCACATACTGACTGTTTGAATGTCATTGAAGAGCATAGTTTCTGCAGAAAGTATAGTATGAGTAGCATGCCATTCTTGTCCAATTCAAATTTAGTATAAAATAATTCAAAATTAGATATAATCAAAAGCATTCATATGGCCATCCAAGCATTATTAAACCTGAAACATTGCCATTCAATACTTCTCATCTGAGTGTTGTGCAGTTTAGCTTTGTGGCATTTAGGATTCTGTCATTAGATTGATGGTTTAAACTCACCTCCAAGATTTGATCACATTGGTTATTTTGAAATCCTGAAGTAGAAGAAAGTGAAAAGTGGATATTAATTGAATACCAGGTGGAACAACATATCCTGAACAGTTACACTGCAGGGTCTCTCCCTACCTTGTTTGTTACAAGTAGAGGAAAAATTCCAGTCAGTTGGAAGTTCAATGGATCATTACATTACTTCCCCAATGGAGTGTTTATCCGCTATAACACAGGTAACATAACTTAGGCTGGAGCTTTAATGCAGTAGTAAGGATGATGCTGTTTTAGATAAGATGTTAACCTAAGGATTCACTTGCCTGATATGGAGGATAAATAATATCCTAACACAAAAAGCACTGGCAGATTACTATGGTTTGTGAGACTTCGCTGTGTGAATAATTGCTGCAATGTTTGTCTACTTAACAGATATTTAAACTTAAGGAAGTAATCTATTGGCTATTAAGCATCGTGAAATATTTTGAAGACCTAAATGGCATTATATAAATGTCACTAAGTTGGAGATGGTGGCACAGTGATAATATGCTAGTAATTCAGAGACCAGAGATTTGCTGGAACCCCAGACAACCTGTTCCTACCTCCTTCCCAAAATCCACAAACCAGACTGTCCCTGTAGTACCATAGTATCAGCCTGTTCCTATCCCACTTAGCTCATTTCCTCCTATCTTGACTCCATCCCCTCTCCACTTGTCCAGACTCTGCCCACCTATAACTGCGATTCCTCTGATTCCCTCCACCATATTGACAACTTCTAGTTCCCTGGCCCTAACTGCCTCCTGTTCACCCATGGGTGTTCAATCCTTCTAGACCTCCATTCCCCACCAGGAGAACTGAGAACTCTCTGCTTCTTCCTTGACTAGAGATCTGAACAATCTTCTTCCACCACCATGCTCTTCTGCTTGGCTGAACTTGTTCTCCCACTGAACAATTTATTTTTGATTTTATTATTGTCGCATGAACCTGAAGTACAGTGACAAGTTTTATTTTGTGAGCAGTACAGGCAGATTATAACAAACAAGGACATATAGATCATGGGGTGCTTACAGTGAGCCTTTCAAGGTTATGAGGCACAGGAGGTGCACAAAATCAAGGTCAACGTTAATGTCTAATTTCTCTAATTTGAAATCTGAGCTGTCTAATAACAGCAGGGAAGAAGCTGTTCTTGAACCTGTTGATATGTGTTCAAGCTGCTCTGTCTTCTGCCGGATGGAAGAGGTTCGAAGAGAGTAATGCTGGGGTGGGGTGGGTCTTTGATGTTGGCAGCCTTCTCTTTTAACTGGCACCTGCATAGGTCCCAGTTATGCCAGCTTTTTTAGTGGGGTATTTGGTTCCAGCCCTACATGCCTCCTCCCACAACACTTTTTCTTTCTTTTCTGTACATCGACTGTTTTGGTGCGATGTCATGCTCCCACCTGTATCTTAGAAAATTTGTTAATTTTGCCTCCAATTTCCACCCTTCTATAAGTTTCACGTGGTCCATCTCCGACACTTCCCTTCCTTTCCTTGACACCTCCATCTCCATTTTGAGGAATAAACTGTCCACTGCCACTGCTACAAAGCTACTGACCGCCTTAGCTACTTTCAATACAGCTCGTCACACCCCATGTCATGTAAGGATTCCACCCAATTCTCCCAGTTTCTTCGCCTGTGTGATTTCTGTTTGGATGATGCCACCTTGCAAAAAACCATTGCTGACATGGCTTCCTTTTTCCATAACTGTGGTTTCCCACCCACTGTGGTTGACAGGGTCCTCAACTGCATCTGACCTGTCACCTGTGCTTCTGCCGTTGCCCCTTGCCATCATTCTCAACAGCATGATCGGGTCCCCCTTGTCCTTACTTTTCATCCCACCAGCCTCCACTTTCAAAGGATCGACCTCCGCCATTTCAGACAATTCCAGCAGATAGCCACCACGAAACATATCTTCCCCTCACTTTCCCGTCTGCAGGGACTGTTCCCCTGGGACACCTTAGTTCATTGATTGATGACCACCAATACCACCCCCCTTCCCACAGCATCTTCTCATGTAACTACTGAAGGTGCAATACCTGCCCCTTCACTTCTTCACTGCTCACCATCCAAGGGCCTAAGCTGTCCTTCCAGGTGATGCAGCATTTCACCTGTACCACTTCCATTCTGGTCTATCACATTCACTACACCCAGTGTGGCCTACTCTCGCTAGAGCAAATTACTGCAGATGCTGGAATCAGTACTGAAAACAAAAACCCTGGAAGTCACAACAGGTGAGGCAGCATTCTTGGAGAGACAACAGACACCAGTGCTCTGATAGAGTCAGTTAGACTGTCAGTTAAAATTTTAACTTCCGCTCTCTCTGGATGCAGCTTGACCCGCTGTAATTTCTGGCACTTTTTGATTTCAGTACAGATTCCAGATTCTGCAGTAATTTTTTCCTACTGGAAATCTGGGTTCACACCCCAATACAGTAGCTAGGAGAATTTAAAAGACAGGCAGCTTGTTGGCCCCAGAGTAAGATTTTTGCTTTGGGACATTTGGATGCAACTGGTTCTGGAATTTTAAAGAGACAGTCATGATAACATAGTAGTCACCTTACCCTGGTCCAGGCTCATGTCCCCTTTGCCATAATCCACTTTCACCCTCCCCTTCCCCCACCTGCATCCTTTTCCTTACCCTTCCTTCTCCCTCCCCTCCTTGTCAATGAACTGTGTACGAGACAGTTGTTGCTCTCTGGCTACCTGCCAATATTATTAAAGAAGTCACAGGTTGCTGAGAGATGCTCACTTGTTCCCAACTGTATGCTCTTCCAGATGTCCAATAATTGAAAAGGAACCCATGTTTTTTGATTAGATTAGATTACTTACAGTATGGAAACAAGTCCACACCGCCCCGCCGAAGCATAACCCACCCATACCCCTACGTTTACCCCTTACCTAACACTACGGGCAATTTAGCATGGCCAGTTCACCTGACCTGCACATCTTTGGACTGTGGGAGGAAACCGGAGCACCCGGAGGAAACCCACGCACACACGGGGTGTTAGAGTGTTGACTTCAATAGATGCCTTGAGGTGGAGTTGGCATGCGAGAGGCTTTGTCATTCTGTGACGTGTGAAGAGTAAGGTGGTCATAGCCCTGAGCTGTGACGACAACTGCAGCCTTACCTGCTCCACTCTGTTCACAGTCTTGCAGGGAAGGTGTTGTATGAAGTTAAGACCTGAAAGGGTTGAGTATTATCTATAGCATATGAAGGACTGTTCTTCAGAGGAGCTAATTGCTTCTGTAGTTCTTCACAGTCCCGTACCAGTTCTCCATGTAGCTGTTATTGTACCCTTAAGTTGGACGTGATGTTTTACGGAAGAGAATGTATCTTAGATATAATTAGATTCTACATATCCTGTAATAAATCGTTTTTCCTTTATTGAATTCAGAGATAAGTCTTTCACCAAAGGTATCATGTAGGCATCTATCCTCTCAAATAATCAGTAGTTTGACTAATACCAGCAAAAGGGATTGATAGAAGTAAATCTGTTCATAAGGCATTGGCTGCACTGGTAAGCAGCAGTGGGATCTATTGACTCTCAAGGCAGAAGCAGCAACAGTGGGAACAAATTGTGGGAAAAAAAGCTATTGTATGAAAGCCACAGTCATTCAAGAAGAGGGAAGGAAGAAGACGAGAGAAGAAAAACAATTAGGTCAGAAAACTGACTGGATCTTTAAATATTAATCCCCTCAAAAGTGCACTAAGATTGTCAGCTTCGGTGAATGCAGTGGCCAGCAATAAAAAGACTGTAGGGATGATAGCAGTCTAAGTCTAGTTGTAAATGCTCAAATGATCTTGAAACAGCAAAATATATCCAAAAACTGATGAAGATAAGTAGGGTGTCACCAAAGCTGCAAGATAAATTGTCCAAATTGTAATCCTGAGATACAGTGTTCAATATTGGATAAATGATGTTAGTTAAGTCCCTGAGTAAGGTTGGAAAATTTTGTATTTAAAAGCAAAGTTCTAGGCATAATTAAATTAAGGAGAAATTAAAGGGAGTCATGAAACAATGTTAGGTAAACCAGCATAGTTATAAATGTTTTGAAAATCAAGAGAAGCTGTTCAGAAAAGTATTTGTGGAAAAAAAACACACCTATTAAGGTAATTGCCAAAGCAGCACTATATATGTAATAATTAGCATGGAAAAGTTGAGGGCAGAAGAGTTTATTAAACTATTTTGAAAGTTAACAAAGTTTTTGTTATTCAACTAAAATCATTTCTTTAAGCTGAATTGTCAATGAGACGACATTGTTTTCAATGTGAAAAGGTGCAAAACATTTGCAGAAGTATCAAAGAATGCAAGCCTCAAAATGCAAAAGAGATTTATAAAATCATGGAGATGGGGGACCCAATATGATCACATAGGTTGCCTCCATTTTGGAAGCAACATTTAAAGCGGTTTTAATTCAGTTTAAAGCATTTCAGTGATAGACTCATAGTTGTACAACACAGAAACAGACCCTTTGATCCAACTTGTCCATGCCAACTTGCAATCCTAAACTGATGCAGTCCCATTTGACCCATATCTGTCTAAAACCCTTCTTATATGGACCTATCCACATATATTTTAAATGTTGTAATTATTTTCACCTCCACCACTACTTCTGCAGCTCCTTCCAAACATGAGTCACTCTCTACTGGAAAAAATTGCCCCCAGTTCCCTATCAAGTCTTTCCAGTCTAACCTTAAACTATGTCATCTACTTTTGGATTCCCCTGCTGTGGAAAAAAAGACCTTGGCTATTCACCCTATTAGTGCCCCTTATAATTTTATAAACCTCTGTAAGGTCACCTCTTAAGGTGGGTTTTGAACGTAGGCCTCCTGGTTCTGAGGTAATGACGCTACCCCTGTACCATAAGAGGCCTCATTCTGACTTTCACACTCAAATTCCTGTCTTCTGTCAACTGTGCCTAGTTGGCCACAGCATTGATTAGTGAGATCTATTCCAATTTCACATTGTTGGTTTCTGATATTATCAAGTTAATGTTAAAATTGTCAAATGCACTTAAGTGATAGTGGAAATAAATTTAGTCATATGGTTGTAAAATAATCACCTGTGTGTACTACTACCTAATTAATTTGACTTTCTTATAGGAGTTTCTTATTTTGCGAACCTGTGAAAATTTTAGAGATTTAATATGAGCAAGTATATTTATGTTTTCTCATTTAAAATGTTGCTGCATTTATACTGTGTATTTCCTCTTCAGACCCAATCAACTGATGATCTTTATGTGCCTGTTCTGAATATACAACGTTCGGAATTTCCTCTTCGCACTGAAGTTGTGTTCGTCTTACAACAACTGAATATTTCAGATGAATCTTTAATATTCAGAGATGAAATTGACCTCCATTTCTTAAACAGAGAAGGGAAGCTGACTTTAACACTAGTTAATCATAATATGCTAATGAGGTACAGTAATTCAAGATTGTAATTTTCAATAACATAATTTAAATGAGTTGATTCTGATAATTATATGTTCAAATTTTAGATTTTTTTCTGTCTTGATTATAAAAGGGAATAAAATATTGTTTATTCAACTGAATTGCAAGGTCTAGATTTTAATAATGGAATTGGATGACTCTGCCTGGAAAGGGAGTTGGAGAACTGTTCTTGCAGGGTCTATTTTCATTTTAGATAAATAACGTCTCATCTGAATAAAACTTGACTAGTTTTTGGAGTCAACATTTTTCCAGTTACTTTAAGAGTGAAAATTACTTAATTTTTTTTTATCTTGTAGTCAGAAGTTCTTCTATTGAAGAAAAAACAAGATATCTATTAGAAGCTTGTAATTTTCTGGAATTTAATTTAGTAATGGAATTAATTTCACAGTTTTGGCAAAAAAAGCTGCTTCATTTGAAAAAGTGCAAGTCCAAGACAGACTTGGAGCATACCTTCCAAAAAGGAGGCTGTCGGAGATGAATAATCTAGTCAAAATTAATAAATATCAATATTTATTTGAAAAATCATAAACAAGCAAGAGTCTTCTAAGCTAACTGATGATTCGCAGTTATGCTTACACCTCACATTCATTATTGAAATAAGAGAATGTGATTAATGTGAATGGTGAAGTTATCAAGCATAACATAAAATAATCATCTCAGAAGAAGGCAAAGACATTCCTCAGTATTTAATGAACAAGAAAAGAAATTCAATGGCACCTTGATGATCACTGTGTGTATGATATGCTCACTTTACTTCAAAGAGACTATATTATGAAAGCTTAATGGAAGGAGAGTGGCAATGAATTTCTGTTTCTTAGGTGGGGAATGCAACTTTTAACTAATTTATTTTTGGGGTTATTCTATGTACAGTTTATAGCATCCTAGTACACTTCCATTTCTTTCGCTGTGTTGATTCTTACAGGAATGAAAATGGAGCCACCTCCAGTTCCTGAAAACCTGTATTCCCTTTGTCGAAATCTTGCAGGGAAAGAATTTGTGATTCCTTATTTACTAAAGGAGTGAAGATTCAAAATTCTGTGATTTTTAAACAAGAAGTTTTATTATTACAAGAGTCACATAAAGCAAGTATGAATCACTATATTGGGTATTCGCCTAATATCTAAAATCAACATAAACTAAACATGAATTAACAGGAAAACTGTGATCAATTATAAACAATAATTTGCGAATAACATAGATCTTACAAATTGATTCTACTGTCTACATGTTACATAGCTATTAACTCTGTCATAAAATCCTTCAAAATTTGGTTTTCCTTACAAGGAATTTCAGCTCCAGTCATTGTAGAGCTTATCCTGATCCCTCGCCAACTGCCAGTAACCTTCAAGCATATTGACCTCTGTAACAAAGTCTGAATTTCCAGTTGATTCCGCAAGTTAGAGAATTGGTTAAAATTCATCTTCTTTTTCTTCTTCAGTATTAACTTTACTATAACCAATGCAGAATGTTAGTGATTCATCAGGTTTTGGTATCAATATGGCAAGAGAACTCTTGATTTGAATTTAGTCAATGATTTAATTTTTCAGCACAATTTTAATTGCCTCTAGAGCTAATTTTCCAGGATTGCTTATAGCTGTTAAGTTGCCCCACCTGCTACATGTCAACACCTAGAATTGCCCTGTCCTTTAAGTGAGGACATGCAACGGCAGTGGAACAAAATGGATTGTAAAACCAAAATATACATTGTGAAATGAAAGAGCTTACATGGGTTTCATTTAATCAACAACAATCTCCATTGTCAAGCTTGCGTTTCTCTTCTGGATGCTTGCCAATGTTTTGATTGCTAGATTGGGACTGCTCACTCAATGAGCTGAGCACTGCTTGATATTTAAAATATTTCAACACTTCCAAAGCTTTTAACTGAGTTTATTTGCCTTTTTTGGGTAACATTCTGTTTCCTACTGTCTCCTTTGTTAAAGATAAAAACTAATGTTTGCTTAAATAAATACTATTATCATTTGTATGAGGCGTAAGGATTATCTTCTTTCAATATTACTGAAATCACTAAATTTAAAGGTTTCCATGTTAATTTATCAAATGAATAGGAACAAATAGGTGTATGTTTCAAACAAAAGTGTGCTTTCATAGAGTTAAAGGCTTAAATATTTGCAAAGGAAAGACAGAGTGGCACTTTTGGATAATAACTTGGGTTATTTGGCTTTTTTTTTAGAAGTGCAGAAGGAAACATTTTTTAATCTTGTGCACACTTAATAGGAAAGCTGTGTTATATATTGGGACCATACAGTAACAATTTTTCCCATTAGTAATCTAATTTGATTTGTTAGTTAAAGGCAGCTGATTTAAGCCAATAGTGTAACATAGTTAACAATTACACAAATACTGTGTTTGGAACATTTAGTACTTGAAATTAAATGTTTAAGTAATACACTGTTTACAGTTATGGGGCTGATTCAGTTTAAATGTGTTCTTGAACAATTCTACACAGGAAAACAATTTGAAGAAATGAACCTGTAGGAGTAGTTTTGCTGGGTGAACTTATACATTCTTAAGTTTTTTATGAAATTTGAAATTCTTAGTGATTGAAATCAAACAAAACATATGTATGGAAATGTGGACAATATAAAATTACAGTTGATACTTTTGTCTTTTAGTGATGACAAAGCACTTGAAACAGCTGTTATCAAAATAATCGATCACCATGACCACCATGAACAAGAACGATTCCATTCTACTCAGTGTGAAATTATCCTGGAGCCAGTTGGATCCTGCAGCACCCTAATAGTTTCAGAAATTCTTCAAGAAACTCCAGAGTTGCTGAATGAGCAATTAACACATCTTTTCAGAGGTAAAAATATTTAATCTGGTTCAAGTCTGGTTGTTGGTGCTGTACCCTCATAGCCGTTGTGCTAAATTATATTTTCATGTAACTTGTCATCTATAACACATTTGATTCCTTTAAAACCAAAGCTCCATTTAATGTATGAATTTAACCAATTCATTTGAAAGAATGAGAATGCTGTAATTTTAACCTAGGTGGAATGAAATGGAAAGGATAGCTCCATTGTCATAGAGTCATAGAGTCTGACAGCACGGAGACACACTCTTTGGCCCAAACTAGTCCATGCCGACCAAAATGTCCATCAATGCTAATCACATTTCCCTGCATTTAGCCCATATCCTTCTAAACCTTTACTATCCATGTATTTGTTCAAATGCCTTTTAAATGTTGTTACTGTACCTGCCTCAACCACTTCCACTGGCAGCTCATTCCACGTGCTTACCACCCTTTGTGTTAAAACAAAATGCCCCTGAGGTTCCATTTTATTCTTTCTCCTCTAATCTTAAACTGTTGTCCTCTAGTCCTTGATTTCCCCATCCCTGGGAAAAAGACTGAGCGCATTCACCCTATCCATGCCTCTCATGATCTTATACACTTCTAAATGATTCCCCCTCAGTCTCTTACACTCGAAAGAAAACTGTCCTAGCTTGTCCAACCTCTCCCTATAACTCAGACAGTTGAGTCCTAGCGACATACTTGTAAATTTCTTCTGCATTCTTTCCAGTTTAATAACATCTTTCCTTTAGCAAAGTCACCAAAACTGAACACAATACTCCAAGTGCAGCCTCACCAACATCCTGTACAACTGCAGTGTAACTTCCCAATTTCTATACTCCGTCTCCTGATGGATGAAGGCCAGTGTGCCAAAAACCACAGCCTTTGCCCTGTCTACCCATGACTCCACTTTCAGAGAACCAAGATCCCTCTGTTTCTTAACTCCAAGATCCCTCTGTTTCTCTATATTCTTTAAGGTCCTACCATTCATCATGAAACTCCTGTCTTGATTTGACTTTTCAAAATGCAGGCGCTGACACTTATCAATATTAAACTCCAGTTGCCATTTCTCAGGCCACTTCCCCAGCTGATCAAGGTCCTGCTGCAATTTTTGATAACTTTCCTCACCGTCCACGATACCTTCTATTTTAGTGTCATCTGCAAATTTACTAATCTTGGATAAAAGCAAATTACTGTGGATGCTGGAATCTGAAACCAAAAGAGAAAATGTTGAAAAATCTCAGCAGGTCTGGCAGTATCTGTAAGGAGAGAAAAGAGCTGACGTTTCGAGTCTAACTGACCCTTTGTCAAAGTTTAAAAAAAAAGTGGAGAAATAGAGAGGTGTATATATACTAGGCTGAGATATATACTAGGTGTATATACATGGCTCCAGGAGCAAAGGTGACAATAAAGACGTGTTAATGACAGTGCATAGAGAGATTATAGGGAGATTAGGAGCTGTGAATGACCAAGGCTGAAGCCAGTGCTATGTGACAAAATATGTGGGGGATGGGGAAGATGGGTGAAGCAGAGGCAAAATGGAAAACAGGCGAGAAGAGTAGCAAAGGGGGAAGAGGAGAGGAAAAAGGTGATGAGAGAGTGCGGAGTGACAGAAAGAGAGACAATCAAGAAATAAGAGGCACAGAACAGTGAAAAAAATAATTAAATAAAATTATCTGAAGTTGTTGAATTGCTGTTGAGACCAGCAGGTTGTAACGTACCTAGTCAGAAGATGAGATTCTGTTCCTTCAGTTTGCATTGAGTTTAACTGGAACATTGCAGCAGGCCTGAATTGATAAAACCACCTCCTGAATAAAGCTGCCTGGTCCTTTGGCATTTGGGAACCCCAGCCAACAACACTTTGAATGTAAATACCATTGAGGCTTAAAGCCTCATTATTAATTGCTGTTGAGACCAGCAGGCTGTAACGTACCTAGTCAGAAGATGAAATTCTGTTCCTTCAGTTTGCATTGAGTTTAACTGGAACATTGCAGCAGGCCTGGATTGATAAAACCACCTCCTGAATAAAGCTGCCTGGTCCTTTGGCATTTGGGAACCCCAGCCAACAACACTTTGAATGTAAATACCATTGAGGCTTAAAGCCTCATTATTATGCTTAATGTATTAACCTTTTCCTTGACATAGCTGAAAATGTGTTGCTGGAAAAGCACAGCAGGTCAGGCAGCATCCAAGGAACAGGAAAATTGACGTTTCGGGCATAAGCCCTTCTTCAGGAATGCCCGAAACGTCGATTCTCCTGTTCCTTGGATGCTGCCTGACCTGCTGTGCTTTTCCAGCAACACATTTTCAGCTCTGATCTCCAGCATCTGCAGCCCTCACTTTCTCTCGAAGATTTTCATCTCCATTTAAAGCAAAACTAACCATCTATCTTGAAATTTAACAACATTACCATAGTTTAATACCACAGAAATGATAACCTAGTGGTTGCTGTTGACAGTAAACTTAACTAGACCAACTACAAAAGAACTGAGACAAAGTGAGGACTGCAGATGCTAGAGATTAGAGTCAAAAAGAGTGGCGCTGGAAAAGTACAGCACGTTAGGCAGCATCTGAGCAGCAGAAACAGTGACACTTCAGGTGTAAGCCCTTCATCAGGAATGTGGGGGGTGAGGGGAAGGTAGTTGGGAAGGCAATAGGTAGATGGAGATGGGTGGGGGGTTGATGGTGATGGGTCATAGCAGAGGGTGGAGTGGATAGGTGGGAAAGAAAATCGGCAAGTAGGACAGATCAAGAGGTTGGTGTCGAGTTGGAGGGTTGGATCTGTGATGAGGTGAGGTAAGGGGAAATGAGTAAACTGGTGAAGTCGACATTGATGTTGCATTGTTGGTGGGTCCCAAGGCAGAAAATGAGGCGTTCTTCCTCCAGGTGTCGGGTGGCTTGGATTTGGTGGTGGTGGAGGCGGCCCAGGACTTGCATGCCCTTGGAGAAGTGGGAGGGGGAGTTGAGATGGTCGGTCACAGGGCAGTAGGTTATTTGGTGTGTGTGTCCCAGAGATGTTCCCTTAAACATTCCGCAAATTACTGTCCTGTCTCTCCAATGCAGAAGAAATTACATTGGGGAGACAGGATACTAACTTGCGGAACGTTTCAGGGAGCCATCTCTGGAACACACACCAAACAACCCCACCGCCCTGTGGCCGACCACTTCAACTCCCCCTCCCACTCTGCCAAAGGCATGCAAGTCCTGGGCCACCTCCAATGCCAAATTCCAGCCACCTGATGTTGGAGAAAGAAAGCCTCAGCTTCTGCCTTGGACCTTCTAACCACACGGCATCAATGTTGACTTCACCAGTTTCCTCATCGCCCCTCCCCCATCTCATCTCAGAACCAACCCTCCAACTCAGCACTACTCTCTTGAACTGAGCTCCCTGTCCCTACAAAGTAGGGCCTCCCTCCCATCCTCCTCCTCTAACCTAACTTTAAAGTCCACAGGTAATCTACTCAATGTTCTTGTTTTGGAGACTAAGTGTAGAGTAATGGCAGCACAGGCAGTGGAATGTTCCTCCTGCAGGATGTACGAGGTAGGGGTGACCACCGATGCTCCTGCCGACTTCATCTGCAGGAAATGCAGTCAGCAGGAAATGCAGTCAGCTCCTGCTCCTCACAGAACGCGTTAGGGAACTGGAACTGGAGTTGGATGAACTGAGGATTATTTGAGAGGCTGAGGGGGTGATAGATAGAAGCTACAGGGACATAGTTACGCCAGAGAACAGAGGTAGCTGGGTAACAGTTAGAGGTGGGAAGGGGAGGAAGCAGGCAGTGCAGGGATCCCCTGTGGTCATTCCCCTCAACAATAAGTATACAGCTTTGGATACTGTTGGGGGGGATGGCCCAGCAGGAGTAAGCTGCAGTGACGGGGTCTCTGGCACGAGTTCCGGCTCTGAGGCTCAGAAGGGAAAGGGGAAGAGGAGGAGAGCACTAGTTATAGGAGACTATAGTTAGAGGGACGGACAGGCAGTTCTGTGGACATGGGCGAGACTCTCTGATGGTTTGTTACCTCCCGGGTGCCAGGGTCCGAGACATCTCGGACCGTATCTTCAGAATCCTTAAGGGGGAGGGTGTGCAGCCAGAAGTCGTGGTGCACATTGGCACCAATGACATAGGTAGGAAGATGGGTGGGGAGGTCATTCAGGAGCTCAGGGAGTTAGGCTGGAAGCTAAAAGCTAGGACGGAGAGAGTAGTCATCTCTGGGTTGTTGCCGGTGCCATGTGACAGTGAGGCAAGGAATAGGGAGAGAGTGCAGTTGAACATGTGGCTGCAAGGATGGTGTAGGAGGGAGGGCTTCAGGTATTTGGACAATTGGACTGCATTCTGAGGAAGGTGGGACCTGTACAAGCAGGACAGGTTGCACCTGAACCAGAAGGGCACCAATATCCTGGGGGGTAGGTTTGCTAGCACTCTTCAGGGAGATTTAAACTAATTTGGCAGGGGGATGGGATCCGGACTTGTAGTCCAGCAAGTAGGCTAGCTGTTTGTCAGGATGACCAAGTATGTGGGGAGGCTGTGAAGAAGGTAGCGCTGACAGGGAATACTTGCGGACAAAGAGATGGGTTCAAGTGCGTATACTTCAACGCAAGGAGTATCAGAAATAAGGTGGGTGAACATAAGGCGTGGATCGGTACCTGGGACTACGATGTTGTGGCCATCACGGAAACGTGGATAGAAGAGGGACAGGAATGGTTGTTGGAGGTTCCTGGTTACAGATGTTTCAGTAAGATTAGAGAGGGTGGTAAAAAAGGAGGGGGATGGCATTGCTAATTAGAAATGGTATAACGGCTGCAGAAAGGAAGTTTGAGGGGGATCTGCCTCTGGAGGTAGTATGGGCTGAAGTCAGAAATAGGAAAGGTGCAGTCACCTTGTTGGGTGTTTACTATAGGCCCCCCAATAGCAGCAGAGATGTGGAGAAACAGATTGGGAAACAGATTTTGGAAAGGTGCAGAAGCCACAAGGTAGTAGTCATGGG
>NC_057711.1:77187050-77197471 GCF_004010195.1 Chiloscyllium plagiosum | reverse complement strand
TGGGAAACAAGAGAGGAAATTGCAGAGCCGTTGGCAATGATCTTTTTGTCTTCATTGTCAATGGGGGTGGTACCAGGGGACTGGAGAGTAGCGAATGTTGTGCCCCTGTTTAAAAAAGGGAATAGGGATAACCCCGGGAATTACAGGCCTGTTAGTCTTACTTCTGTGGTAGGCAAAGTAATGGAAAGGGTACTGAGGGATAGGATTTATGAGTATCTGGAAAGACACTGCTTGATTAGGGACAGCCAGCACGGATTTGTGAGGGTAGGTCTTGCCTTACAAGTCTTATTGAATTCTTTGAGGAGGTGACCAAGCATGTGGATGAGGGTAGAGCAGTGGATGTAGTGTACATGGATTTTAGTAAGGCATTTGATAAGGTTCCCCATGGTAGGCTTATGCTGAAAGTCAGGAGGCATGGGATAGAGGGAAATTTGGCCAGTTGATAGAAAACTGGCGAACCGGTCAAAGTCAGAGAGTGGTGGTAGATAGTAAATATTCAGCCTGGAGCCCAGTTACAAGTGGAGTTCCGCAGGGATAAATTCTGGGTCCTCTGCTGTTTGTAATTTTTATTAATGACATGGAAGAGGGAGTCGAAGGGTGGGTCAGTAAATTTGCAGATCATACGAACATTGGTGGAGTTGTGGATAGTGAGGAGGGCTGTTGTCGGCTGCAAAGGGACTTAGATATGATGCAGAGCTGGGCTGAGGAGTGGCAGATGGAGTTCAACCCTGTCAAGTGTGAGGTTGTCCATTTTGGAAGGACAAATAAGAATGCGGAATACAGGGTTAACGGTAGGCTTCTTAGTAAGGTGGCGGAGCAGAGGGATCTTGGGGTCTATGTTCATAGATCTTTGAAAGTTGCCACTCAGGTGGACAGAGCTTGTAAGAAGGCCTATGGTGTATTAGCGTTCATTAGCAGAGGGATTGAATTCAAGAGTCGTGAAGTGATGTTGCAGCAGTACAGGACCTTGGTTTGGCCACATTTGGAGTACTGTGTGCAGTTCTGATCGCCTTACTTTAGGCAAGATGTGGAAGCTTTAGAGAGGGCGCAGAGGAGATTTACCAGAATGTTGCCTGGAATGGAGAATAGGTCATACGAGGATAGGTTGAGAGTCGAGGGTTTATAAGTGATCAGAGGAATAGATAGAGTAGACAGTCAGAAACTTTTTCCCTGGGTACAACAGAGTGTTACAAGGGGACATAAATTTAAGGTGAAGGGTGGAAGGTATAGGGGGGATGTCAGGGGTAGGTTCTTTACCCAGAGAGTGCTGGGGGCATGGAATGTACTGCCTGTGGGAGTGGCAGAGTCAGAATCATTGGCAACCTTTAAGCGGCAATTGGATAGGTACATGGATGGGTGCTTAAGCTAGGACAAATGTTCGGCACAACATCGTGGGCCGAAGGGCCTGTTCTGTGCTGTATTGTTCTATGTTCTATGTTCTATCTTCCTTCCCACATATCCTCTCCACCCTCCTCTTCAACCTATTACTATCACACCCCACCTACATCTGCCTATTGCCTTCCCAGTTACCTTCCACCCCAATCCCCACCCTCCTATTTATCTCTCAGCCCACCCCCCGCTAGGGCTTGTGCCTGAAATGTTGACTGTGTTGCTCCCCGGATGCTGCCTGACCTGCTGTGCTTTTCCAGCGCCACACTTTTTGACAACTGCATAATTAGTTTAACAATAAGAGCAGATCAGAGGCTTGGAAATGTGCAGTGAATGTCTGTGCCTGACTCCTCAAATCAGACCATCATCTACCATCTGACTCAACCACAGTCATTTTCTTTTGTTGCAGGTATTAGTTCAGCCAGTGGAGATTTTTCCTTATTTCCCATTGACTATAATTTTGCTCAGTCTCTTTGATGTCATGCTAGATTAAATGTTAAAAATCACACAACACCAGGTTATAGTCCAACAGGTTTAATTGGAAGCACACTAGCTTTCGGAGCGACGCTCCTTCATCAGGTGATTGAAGGAGCGTCGCTCCGAAAGCTAGTGTGCTTCCAATTAAACCTGTTGGACTATAACCTGGTGTTGTGTGATTTTTAACTTTGTACACCCCAGACCAACACCGGCACCTCCGAATCTAGATTAAATGTGGCCTTGATGTCAAGGGCAGTCACTCTCTAACACCTGCAAACAAATTTGGAAGAAACAAAATAACAAAGATCTAATAAATGCAGATTAAGCTCTTAGTTAATTCAATAAAGAAGTGAAGCTGTACTCTGAACAAAATAACCCCTTACCAATGAGAGTTGCCAAATTTGAGATTAAATGCAGCACTGATATGCATAATTTCATATGTGCAGTGAGACTATTGTCTTTTGTCTGTTGTGACAGACTATTTTGTGTCAGGATTTTATTACTGGTGATTATAAATAATGTTGCAGTGGAGTGACTGTTGTAATCAACTAATCTTTACATATTAACATCTTTTTGTTTCTACAGCTTACTTGTTGTTACTCAGTTTCTGTCTTGTTGAATGGCATTTTGCAGTTGATACTGTTGCACTAAATTCTAAGCAATGAGATATCTAATTCTTTTGTAAAAATATTTGATTGATAGGTGCAATCATCTTAGACTGCATGAATATGACCTCTGAAGCTGGAAAAGTAACTTTGAAGGATGAAGAAATTTTAGCTGCTCTGGAACACAGGTTTCCGGATCTTCCTGCACAACAAGAGATTTTTGACATGTTGCAGCAAGCAAAATTTGATGTCTCTGGTACTTACCTTATTCTTTTTCTCCATTTGAGTTGACTGTTAATCTGCCAATAGTGCGATGAGCTTCTGATAATTAGTATTGTTGCTGGTAAACACTGCTCTGAAGATTAGTAGTCCTCATCATTTTGAGGCATCGACTAGATTTTGATTATATTGTTAATAATAATAATCTACACCGTTTTTTCCATCTGGCAGCTGATGGAAATGGCCAGTTAGCTGCCTGCTCCTGATGTGAGTAAGTTCAGTCCATTTTTTCACGCTGAGCCCCATTGCCATACAGCAGGCAAAAGAGCTGTTGCCAAATGAGCACTCTTTTGCAATGTGTTGGCATTAAGCCAGCATAGTATTGGATGGCCAAAATGCTGACCTGAAGAAAAATGAAGTGGAGTAGGATAAGCAAAACTGGAAACCAGAGCAACGGAAGTTCAGAAAATTACTGGTAATTTTTAAAGTTTTTAATAAGTTGTGAAGAATTAAATTGATCAAAAGTATTCCAGTTGAATAGTCAGATTGAAAACATATCCAATTGAGCATGCTACCATTCATCACATGTCTAATTCAGTGAACTTCATCGGAGGGCATGTTCTTGACTACATAGAAAGAGGAGGGTAGGCCATTTAGTTCTTCAATGTGTTCTGTCATTCATTGACATTCTGGCTGATCTGCATCTTGACTCTATTTATCCACTTGTGTTTCATATCCTTCCAGACCCACATGGGGGGAAGAAAGACCACACATTTAAAATTATTTTTAGAGCTAGGGATTACTGTTTTTACTGATTAGTTTTTCACACTTGTCCGATGTTTTGTCTGAAGAAGTTCTTCCCAAATTCTCTTCCGAATGATCTGCTTATTTTAATGTTTTCTTACCTTGTCCTTGACACCTCCACCAGATCACACATGTCTCTTTTTATCTTTTCCTTATCAATTACTTTCAAAATTCTAAACACTTCAAGCAAATCTCCTCATAACCTTCTACATTTCAGAGACTCCATGCTTAATTTACATGATGCTTTGTCATAATCTAATTCTTGGAGGACAGTAACTTGCTGTTCAATTTTTTACCTTGTTTGTGGGTTGTACTTCATACTTCCAGATTGCTTTTCAATTGAATCATTCCCACCGCCTTCTCAAGTTGCTTTGAACTTCTTTAATCTACTTGGTGTAGCAAGACCGACAATTCCATTAGGGAGGAAGTTCGGAGATTTTGATCCTATGACATTGAAGGAATGTAATATTTTCTAGTCAGAATAGTGTATGGCTTGCAGGTGAACTTCCAATTGGTGATGATCCTAAATACCTGCTGCCCTTGTCCTTTCAGATAGAAGTGGTCCAGAGTTTAGAGGGTGCTGTCTAAATTACCCTATATTACTGTAGTCCATCTCGTAGATGGTACACATTGCTGCTGCTGAACAGTGATGATGGAGGTATGATAGAAGATGTTTGATTTTTATGTATGAATACAATTTTTTAGAGTTTAGATTTGGAAGTAGTGGCATATGGTTTTTGGTATGTCTCTCTGATTATCTTGTCAATATTTTTAGAGTCGTGTTTTTTTTAAACTAGTATGAGAGAGGGTTGCTGTCTTGATAATGAGACTTGTTCACATTGAGTGTGTTTTGAATGTAGACAGAGTAGTTATTGAGCATTTACTATTTTGAAGGATCAGTTTTTTGTTTTGCTTAGGGGACTAGCCCATAGTTTGGGAAACCTCTGTTTTTCAATTCAGAGACATTAGTAAACGTCAGATGTGTGAGAAAGGGAAATAGTTTGCAACTATTGGGAAATGGGTTACCTCAGAGTAAGGAAGCTTAAAACGGTGGCACAGTGGTTAGCAATGCTGCCTCACAGCACCAGAGAACCGGGTTCAATTCCCGCCTCAGGCGACTATATGTGTGGAGTTTGCACATTCTCCCCGTGTCTGTGTGGGTTTTCTCCGGGTGCTCCGGTTTCCTCCCACAGTCCAAAAATGTGCTGGTTAGGTGAATTGGCCATGCTAAATTGCCCGTAGTGTTAGGTGAAGGGGTAAATGTAGGGGAATGGGTCTGGGTGGGTTGCGCTTCGGCGGGTCGGTGTGGACTTGTTCGGCCGAAGGGCCTGTTTCCACACTAAGTAATCTAACCTATCGAAAAGCTACAGATCAGAAATGTTTGGTTAGAAATGAAGAGTTTACTCAGGAGATTGAAAGTCTATGGTTCGTTGTGTGACTAATCAAGAAAGAGACAATGGACCTGCCACTGGTATGGGAAAGGAACAGTTAAGTTAAACTTGTAGATATGACAGATGCACAAACTGTCTCTATGAATTAACTCCACAGAGGCTGGTATCCTGTCACCAAGACACCTTTAATTTACACATGGAATGTCCATAGAAACATGGAATCCCCACAGTGTGGAAACAGGCCATTCAGCCCAATAAGTCCATAACGATCCTCCAAAGTATAATCCACCCACATCCAGCTGTCAGTGAACAGGATGTCTGACACTCCTGTTCTTGTCTGTCAGCCAGGGCTCTCTGATTGAGGCTATTAATCTGGTTCAATCAGGGAACTCATTTTCCATGAGGTCCATATGGCTGATCTTGTTGAATCACTACACTCTAATGTTTGAGTACTGGAAAGTGATGGTGTTGGTAAAGGTGGGATTGTATTTTGTGTTTTGAAACCTTTCAAATGATGTTGTTTGCAAATACCTTGGTGTTCTCTTTCATATTCATTTTTTTCTGTAATGAACTTCTGTTTTATTGTTGAAACCGAATCTACAGTATTGCGTGCTTGTGGTTTGGTGGAAGATAACCTGATTAAATAAAAACAAAGCAAAATATGATTTTTCAAACCATATTTCAGTCTGACTTGTTTGGTAATAACATAAGAATGAATATTTATGGATGTGGTGCTGATCAAGTTATCTGCTTTGTCCTGGATGGTATAAGGCTTTTTGAGTATTGGAGCTGCAGCCATCTAGGCAAGTGGGAAGTATCCTATCATACTCCTAATTTGGGCTTGTGGACAGACTTTGTGGAGTGAGGAAGTGAGTTAATTACAGTATGACCCCTAGCCTCTGAACTACTCTTGTCACCATTATTTGTATGGTGAGTTCAGTTCAGTTTCTGGTCAATGGCAACCCCAAACGTGTTTATAATGAGGGATTCAGTGATGGTGATGCCATTGAAAATAAAGGCTTAATAGTAAAATTATCTCTTGTTGGAAGTGGTCATTGACTGGCACTTGTCAGTACAAACCTGGATATTGTCCAGCTCTTGCTGCATTTGGATATGGATTGTTTCAGTATCTGAGGAATTACACATGTTTAAATTTGTACAGTTGTCAGTGACTATCCAAAGTTCTTACGTTATGAAGGAAGTATATTTAGTGATGAAGCAGTTGGAGATGGCTGGGCCGAGGACAGTTGCCTGAGGGAATCCTGTAGAGATGTCCTGGAGCTGAGATAACTGACCTTCAGTAACCATAGCTATCTTTCTTTGTGCTTGTTATGACTCTAACTAACAGACAGTCGCCCTGCTTACCCATTTCCATTATCTCCAGTTTTACCAAGCTCCTTGATGCCAAACACAGTAAAATGTGGTTTTAATGTCAAGGGCAGTCACTTTCAACTCAGCTGCCTTATCCATGTTTGAATCAAGGCACAAGGGGTCAGGAGCAGAGTGGTCTGGCAGAACTCAAACTGTGCATCACTGAGCAGGTTATCGCTGATCAGGTACTGCTTTATAACACTGATGATTTGATGACCTCTCATACCAACATCACCATGTCTGACAGAATGATTCCATTGTTACAATGGGTGTTAAATGCAATATTTGACATTGATTATTTTTTAAAGGAAAGAATAATTTAAACTTGGAAACTAAATTTATATTTCTAGGGACAAATTCATTGCTGTTCAAGATGAGAATAATTTATTCTCAAAGTCAAAATAAAAACTCATCAGAATTCAGCAGTTGTCCTTTCTTAAGATATAAAAATGCAAAGTCTGTGCCCAGTAAATATGGCAAAATATTGCCAGATGTGCCAAATCATATCAATTGTTTGTGTTGCGCATCTCCAGATCCCCTAGAAAATAAATATTGTAGCTACAGTTTCTTAATACAACTGCAGAGTCTTCATGTTTCTTTGTTTTTGTGCCATTACAAATGAAGGCATATTGGGGTTGAAACTCATAGATTGTCATTGCAATGGTGGTACTGACTCCATGAATATATCTGTGCATGTTCAGCTAGCTTATTTCAAATTAAATTATCCAGTCTCTGCCACTTGAATTGTATCTCAGGTTTGCCTTCATTGTGATATGGAGGATATGGATGCCTTTTCAGCTCCCAGCCTGCAACTCTCTCGGGAAGTCTTTGGAAATAGCTCATGTCTCAGTAAACGTTCCGCTAATTTTGATTGTGGCACATGGGAATGACTGATCTGGATGTGTTGGTTCTCTTGTCCTCCAGCCCTCCGCTCACTTTGTTTTATTGAGCTTGTTTGAAATCTCGAGAATCTATACTTGGATTCTTGGATGTGATCAATCTATTGTGCTTCTACCTGAAGGGCCTAGGTTTCTCAGGCCATTAAGTATACTTAAAGGCCTGTGATTTTGTTTTTACATTGTATAGGCTTCTAATCAGGGTAGTTCTTGAGTTGATGATTTTTATTTACAATAAGTAGGTTAATGGCATCATTGACATGAACAGCGGAATTTCAGACACGTTTCTCACCTTTTGTTAGTATTTTGTATAATTTCACAGCTATTATGTGCTGACTTTAGCCATGTATGATCAAATATTGGCTGTACAGGTCATTCTGGTATCACATGATGGTTGCGTTCCTCTGCAAGCTCGTTTTATAGAAAATTGGGGTATGGAAAACTGCTATTGAAAATTGGGCTGTGGAAGATTGCTATAGAAAATCCCCATACCGGTTCGGTAAAAACTTCACATTATCTAAACAGCGTCCACAATTCACCAAGAGCGTTGTAGCCAATTCATGAGCGTTATACTAGATCAATCTGTAATAAGAAATGCTATAATCTGCATAATTAGAATTAGAAGTAGAGTTAGGTTTTATTGTCGCATATATTCAAGTACAGGGGTAACTGAGTACTGTGAAAAGTTTACAAAGTTGCCATCTTAGTTACAAAGTTGCCGAGGTATAAAAACATAGGTATAAATTAGAAAAATAAAGAAATAAAAGTAAAAGGTTCAGCATTACACTTTTACTAAAGCAGAGAAAGAGGGGAAAAAAAATCAGACAGAGCAGCCAGTCCGTGCTGGGCTTCATCTCTAGGCCAGAAGTCCTTGATCTTGATAAATGTCGTGACTGTGTCAGATCTTGATCTGATGTTTGTTTTTGGCAGTCCCCATCTGTGAATCCTTTTCATTTCATGTGTAATAGAAAACCAGTGGTAGATATCAGTGTTGTAATTTAAGAAATCTGACCCAAAGATTTATTTATGATCAAGTTTGAACTGTGACTGCTAAGAACACAGTAATTAATTCAGAGTGTGTATTTTCATGGGTGTTCAATGTGATCTGCAGAGACTGTGGAAATGGGTGGCGAGTTTTAATAAGTATTTGTTCCCTCTGTTATTGATTTGCTTGGCAGCTTCACAATACAATGGAAGTCAATGTGCAATGTGGCATTAAGATCCAGTGTGGATCATACTGTGGCAGAAAGGATAATGATAACCAGCTGCAGCATTGCAAAATACATGAGGACAATGTTGAGGTGGCAACAGCATAGACAGAAGGGAGGCGTGGGGGTTATGTGTATGCACCTCATACAGATGATTCTTTCTTATGTAGCTGTGCAAGCAACTAAAGGCCCACATTCAACTTTCCAGTGCCATTTGGGTTTTCTGGATATTTGAAAAGAATGACCACATGTACCAGTTTCCCTTTCAGACAGCCTCTGGGTCATTGAATCATTGAATTGTTACAACATAACATCAAAACAGGCTATTTTGCCAGCTTTTTCTGTGCTTTGGGTTATGTTAATCCTGTATTTCCAAGTGACCTGCACAAATAGATGGACCTTTAAGAAACAATTAATATCTTTATTATGTACATAATCAGACATGAGCAGTAACACCTTAACTATTCATTCACTTTTTTTCCTTGATTCTTTGTGCTGATTCCTCATTACTTCCAGTTGAGATGGAGGCAGGCTGCTGACCTTCATGCCTAGGAGTCCCTTGGTGGCCAACCCTGATTTCTTGAGGCATGGCAGAATACATCGTACTGAGATGTTGGTGTTACTGGTGAAATCTCTGTCCACAGCAGGAGTACCCTATGAGAAGCCACAGAAGCAAAGCTCAGCTGTTCCTTCTCCTTCACAAGGCAAGGATGTACATCCCCCTGCTGACCTAAGATGGGCGAAGACCTGATGGTGATTCCAAGACCCTGTTCCTCCTCTTGTCTTTCCACTGTTCCCTTGAAGTTGATAACATACAGATCTGCACTGATCTCTAGCAACCATTGCTTGATCTGCTGGATTTTACTTTCTGGGAGAGTTGCTAGTAGCAAATGTTATTACACCAATCATGCCAGAAGAGAGCAGACTATGAGGAAGGTGGAGAGGAGACAGGTGCAAGAGACCCCGGGAGAAGTACCTGTCGGGAACAAGTTGAAGCTTTTGGAAGCAGAGACTGCTGACACTGCCAGTTCACAAGGTGGCCAAGTTTGTCAATCAAACGTTGCCGCAGAGGCAGAGCGGAAGAGGCGGACATCATACAGAGCCGTGGTAATAGGGGACTCCATCGTGAGAGGACCTGACCGGGGTTTTTGTGGCAGCAGACGGGATTTAAGGATGGTGTGTTGCCTTCCTGGTGCTAGAGTGAAAGACATCGCGGACAGAGTGCAGGAAATCCTCAAGGATGAGGGTGAAGAGCAAGAGGTGGTGGTACATGTCGGCACAAATGATGTCGGGAAGAAGAGGAGGGACATACTACAGCGAGACTTCGGAGAACTAGGAAGAAGGCTGAAAAGGTGGTTATCTCCGGTTTGCTTCCAGTTCCTCGGGCTAGTGTGGCCAGAAACAGGGAGATAATGGACTTGAACGTGTGGATGGGGAGCTGGTGCAGGAAGCAAGGAGTTAAGTTCTTGGATCACTGGGGTATATTTTGTGGTAAGCATAAATTCTACAAGAGAGACGGCTTGCACCTTAATAGGTTAGGGACCAGCATTCTGGCAGGCAGGTTTTCTACTGCAACACCGCTACATTTAAACTAAGTAGCGGGGGGGAGGGGACAAACTGGATGTTTAAAAAGGAAATTGAAGGGAAAGTCAGAACAAGAGAAGTCAAGAAAGACAACTGTATCAATGAGGCAGAAAACTCGGAAAGGCATCATGCTGTAAGGATGAGTGAAATAAGGGTTGATGGGAAGGGTGAGAGCAGTAACAAATTAAAAATACTATACATGAATGCACGAAGCATTAGACATAAGATGGATGAGCTTGAGGCTCTTTTGGAAATTGGCAGATACGATATTGTGGGGATAACTGAGAAGTGGCTTCAAGTGGACAAGGCCTGGGAAATGAATATTCAAGGATACACGTGCTATCGTAAGGACAGACTGACGGGCAGAGGGGATGGGGTGGCCTTGTTAAGGGAGGATATTCAGTCCCTTGCGCGGGGGGACCTAGAATCAGGGGATGTAGAGTCAGTGTGGATACTAAGGGTAAAAATACCCTCTTG
>NC_057711.1:77157947-77184715 GCF_004010195.1 Chiloscyllium plagiosum | reverse complement strand
CACTGAAAGACTGAAGCGGACTGGGCTTTATACCCTTGAGTTTCGAAGATTGAGAGGGGATCTGATTGAGACGTATAAGATTATGAAAGGATTGGACACTCTGGCAGTTGGAAACATATTTCCGCTGATGGGTGAGTGCCGAACCAGAGGACAGCTTAAAAATACGGGGTAGACCATTTAAGACAGAGCTCAGGAGAATCTTCTTCACCCAGAGATTGGTGGCTGTGTGGAATGCTCTGCCCCAGAGGGCAGTGGAGGCCCACTCTCTGGATTCATTTAAGAAAGAGTTGGATAGAGCTCTCAAAGATAGTGGAATCAAGGGTTATGGAGATAAGGCAGGAACAGGATACTGATTAGGAATGATCAGCCATGATTATATTGAATGGCGGTGCAGGCTCGAAGGGCTGAAGGGCCTACTCCTGCACCTATTGTCTATTGTCAAATGATGGAGAGATTGCATTTTAGAAAGGTTGTTAATCCTTGGGAAGATACTAGATTTAATAGTATAGCACTGTGAATGCAAGACTTCAGTTACTGGAAATGAGGGAGAAATTGCCTTTTCTACTTAGAACATAGGTAATAAGAATAGATTTGAAGGAGGTATTAAAAGTCATGGCGTTTGGGGGATTCAAGATGGTGACTATCTAACAGGTCTGCCTTGCTGAGCTCTGCACCACAATCCAGGCAAAGAGGTACTTTCACTCTCACCTTACTGGCCATTTTCATAAAAATTGCAGTGTAAACTCCCCAAAATTTCTAAATATCACTTTTAACGTTCAGGGAAGATGACTCGAGGAAAGGGGTCACATGGATTGCAACACACAGGGCACTCCCCTGCAGCAGTGGATGTGCCTGTGGCCTCAGTGCCAACTCCCGTGGAAGCACCTTTGAACTTACCTGAACAGTAGCGTTTGGGTTTGGAGTTCACCAAACTCCAAGAGAAGATTGATTCAGTGCTGGAGTCCTGGACCAGTTTGGAACTGATCTCGGTCACACTACAAAAGTATGAGCAGGAGATCCAACACTCAGGCATTGCGTGGAGGAGATGGAGCAGTGAACCGCGGCGTTGGAGACTGCAGCAGAATCCTCGGTGGGGCAGATTCAGGCCCTGGAAACACAGATGTGAGCCTTAATCGAGCAGATTGATGACCTCGAAAATCAATGTCCCACAGCTCCTGGGACTGGGAGCCGAATCGGGTCGTGTGCGAGTTGAGCGGGTTTATCGGATTGTGATGTGCAGGCCCGGATTGGACCAGCACCTTCACCCTGTCCTAGCTCGATTTCAATGTTACAAACACAAACAAATGGTTATGGAAGCTCCTAGTTGCTAGTGAATGATCCACAGGCCCTGATCTACAAGGGGTCGTAAACCATGTTTTCTCTGGACGTTTCTGGGGCTGTTGGTGGACCTATGTGGGGAGTTGGGGTTTGTGGATGTGTGGAGGGATTTTACTTTCTTCTTCAACTCGCACAAGTGCCACACAAGGATCGATACATTTTTTGCCCTGCCGACCTTTTTGGATTCGGTACTAACCTGTAAAATTGAGAATATAGCCCTTTCGGACCATGCGGCAGTGTATTTGGAGATTAAGATCAGAGAGTAACGGGACAGATAGGCAGCATTGATGCATGGATCCTTTTCTCTTGAAAGACAGTAAGTTTGTTGAGTATTTCGCAAGGGAGTATAAGACATTCTGGGGTATTAATTTGGGTACGACCAGTAACCCATTGGTGCTCTAGGAGGCTGTGAAGGCCTATTCAAGGAGTATAATTATCTCATACTCAGCGACCCAGAAGAGACAGAGGGGAGAGCAACAACATATACTTGAGGCCCGGTTGAAGGCAGCCAAGACAGCATATTTTGACAAACCATCTGTGACTAAGTTACAGCGGATTACAGCTGTCCGGGCTGCTTTGAACTCCGTGCTCATCCAGGTAGCAAAGAGAGCAGTCTCCTTCATGCAGCAAAGGCTATTTGAGATGGTGATAAGCCAGGTAGATACTTAGCATGCCTGGCCAGGAAGAAGAGCGCTCCTCACTCTATCATGTCCATTAGAGAGGGTACTGGTAATCCCACTCGTGAGTCCAAAAAGATCAACACAGCATTTAGGAAACTTTATGTAGAGTTACACCGGTCAGAGGGCTGTGAGGATGGGTTGGCGAGGATGGAGTCCTTTTTTGAGAACTTGAATCTTCCAGGTATAACTTCGGAGCAAGCCTCCCTTTCGAATGTCCCTCTGACAACATGAGATACAAGAGGTGGCGAGGCAGCTTCAAAGTGGCGAAGTGCTTGGCCTGGATGAATTCCTGAGTGAGTTTTGTAAGGAGTTTATAAACATGTTGGCTGAGCTGGTGTGGAGAATGTATAGCCATTCGTACAGTCAGGACTGCGTCCCACCCTCTCTCAGGGAAACTAATATTTCCCTTATTTTTAAGAGAGGGAAAGATCCTGAGGACTGTACCTTGTACAGACCCATCTCGCTACTAAATGTGGATTTTAAAATTCTGTCTAAAATGTTAGCGTCGAGGCTGGAGAAGGTATTGCCCTCTAATGTAAAGGAGGACCAGAGAGGTTTCATTTAAGGGTCACATTCCTCTAACAACATCAGAAGAGTGTTGAATATGGTCCAGGTGTGCTAGCAAAGGTCGATCCCGGGCTTGATAGTCTACCTAGATGTGGAAATAGCATTTGATTGGGTGGAATGGCTGTAGGTTTTTTATGTCCTCGAACAGTTTGATCTTGGGGGTTCTTTGCTCGGTGGGTGGCAGTGTTGTATAGCGATCCCATGGCAGCGGTTCTCACAAATAGCACAAAATTAGACAATTTTAGCATTGGTAGAGGCAGCTGCCAAGGGTGCGCCCTTTTCCCACTGTTGTTTACTTTCGTAATTGAACTGCTGGCAGAAAGTATTCAGAAGGACCGCAAAATAGTTGCCCCAGAAGTGGGAATAGGAGGGCATAAAATCCCTCTCTATGCAGACGATGTTCTTCTCTTTCTGATTAACCTAACAATGTCTGTGCCTTATTTAATACAAAATATTAATTTATTTGGCTCTTTTTCAGGGTATAAAAGTAATTTTATGAAATTGGGGGCCATGCCTGTGAGGGGTCTTTTGGGAGTACCTGACCTTGAAGATGGAGCTCGATTTCTTTTAGGTGGTCCCAGGGAGGTTTCCTATATTTATGTATTTTCATCATCCCTGCCTTTCACCAATTGTACAAAGCTAATTTTGTACAATTACTCAAGAAGATAAGACAAGACCTTCAGCATTGGGGGGTGCTAACAATATCCTGGTTGGGTCGAATAGCTCTGATCAAAATGAATGTTCTTCCTTGCCTTTATATCACATGCGAATGCTCCCTCTGGTGCTACCGAGAGAAGTGCTGCAGAGACTTAATGGTTGGCTTTAATTTTCCATTTGGCGCTGTGGGCACCCTCTTAAGTTTGCTAAGCTGCAGCTTCCACAGGGAATGGGGAGGCTAGACCTCCCAGACTTCAAAGTGTATCAAATACATTATTTATTGTCTAATGTGAATGGTTGGGCTTGTCAGGATCCAAGGTCAATATGGCTCAATATTGAGGCCTCCCAGGCAAAGTATTAATTTGCTATTTATGGACAGGATGAGAACTCTTGCGGAGTGTTGTAAAAATCTGATCATCATTAACCCAGTCAAAGCATGGAGAATGATGTGACTGAGCAAGGGTGATTTACATAAGACCTCCCCACTCACCCAAATTGTAGGACTACCAGGATTTTGGCTGGGGTCGATAGATTCCGGCTTTAAGTTATGGAAGTCGAGGGAAGTCTCCTGTTTGGGAGACCTACTTGAGGGGAAGGTCATGATGTCTTTTGATGAGCTGAGTCAAAAGCATGTGTTAACCAATAGCGCCATTTTTTGCTATTTTCAGATCAGGGACCTTATACAGAAAAGGACCATGCTATTGGTTCATCCCTAAAAGTCTGATGTGGAGAGGGGAATGCTTCAGTCCACAGGCACTCTCTCGATTAGTACTCTCTATCATTTACAGGGAGGGGATGCCTCAGAAGATATGGGAAGGCTTTACAGAATATGGAATCAAGAATTGGGAGGAGAAATTTTGTCAGAAGTGTGGGAGGATATATGGGAGAATGCGAAAAAGATTTTGATTTGTAAAAAAACGCAGGCCATGCAACTAAAAATTCTCCACAGAGCCCATCTGGCTCCAGAGTAGCTAGCAAAATTTTAAAAAGGTGCATCTCCAAACTGGCCTCGATGTAAAACAGACATTGCTTGTGGTTGTGCCATAAGATTCGTAGATATTGAGGTGCCATAGTAAATGTGTTGGAGGAGATCTTGGGGACTGAGGTTAGGGCAGATCCAGTATCCCTCCTTCCGGGATCGCTGAATCTGCCTTCGCTAGATGAGCATGGGAAGAAACTGTTTAACATTCTTACATATTGCGTGAGGAAGAACGTTCTGATGAACTAAATCTCCGTAAACCCTCAGGCCTTTAGAGATGGTGTAGGTTAGTGATGGAGCATGTTCCCCTAGATTTCCTTACAAGTATGGTGCACCAGAAAACAGAACTTCTTTTAAAAAAGGGCTGCCACATCTTATAAATCAGACAGACGCAGACTTGTCAGCCATACTGATTGGAGTCTTTGTATAGCCATGAAGACTGTATCTGGCAGACCAGGGACCCTAAGAGGAAGAATCCCGAGTAAATACGGGTATACTAACTGATGCTCCTGATGATGGGAGTTTTGGTGGGGTGGTGCTGAGTGGTTTAAGTTAGTTTAGCAAAACTCAGACTACAGTAATTTAATTTAACTTATGTCTTTATTTATTGAATTGTAGTGTGGGAAGATTGGTCTTTTTCTTTTGATATTTTGATTTGTTTTGTAAAATAGATTAGTAGTTAGTTTATTGTTATTGTTGTTGGACCATAAGATTGTAATTTTATAATTCTGTAAAAAAAACTTTCAACTAAAAAAATAGTCACAGAGTGCTTTGAGCTATTGAAGAGAAAATATTTGAGGGGCGTAATGGCTGTTAACAGAGATTACCAGTTTAAGGTTGCAAGCAAAACAACCTGACGTGACATGGGCAGAAAGCATATTGTGTAGTGAGTTATTATGGTCTGGAAAGCACTTCTGAAAGAAAGCAAATTCAACTTTCTGAAAATACTTCAAAGGGGAGCAAAATGCTTGCCTTTGGGAAAGGAACAGGGAATGGGGCCATTCATAGTTTTGTCAAGGAATTGACATAGGATATGAGCTGAACTGCTTCTTTCAGTGCTGTAATGTTTGGTTCCGTGTAGATTGAAGACATGTACAAGCCAATAATGTGAAATGTTCTTCACAGGAAATATTTCAAGATTTGATCCAACAAACAAGTTTTAGATTAAACAGAAGGTAATGAGATCAGAGAACATCAAACAAACTGAATCTGAATGTGAGGAAAAGTATGCCGAGATCCTACATCTTGTCACCTGTTTTATCTCTTTGCAATATGAACAGCAAACAAAGAAGTTGTCAATAACCTGATTACATTCTAAACATGGACATACAGGAATATATTCCACATATCCTACACAGGCAGAAAACTGATGAGGAAATGCTGGAAATGGATGGAGAAAACTGCTTGTATTCAGATCATTAAAGGGTATTTGGAGACATTGAAAAGAAAGATTTATGGAAAATATAGCTGAGTGAAACAAAGGAGAGTTTGGATGATGAATATAATGAACCGGTTAAAGCTGACCAATGTAGAATGTGTTAGGAAAGATTGTGTTCGAGATCAGTCTGGGAAGAAGATGACACCAGCAAATGAACTGATGTAAAGTGATCAGATATGAAGGTGAAGATAACAATATTATCGGTGATCTGAATTTAGAGCTATGAATCTTCCCATTTTTTGATAATCATTTTTGGGGTTTTTATTGAAGGTTTTTCTCAGTTGGGCCAGATTACTTTTGTCTGTCTTCAGCTGCTCTCATTTAAATATGCATCCATGTTCCAGCTGCTTTCAGAGGCAGAAGTGCTCACTGCTGTTGGGACCTTATAGCATTGAAGCCATATTTAAACCCCAGCTGTGCCAGAATTCAAATGATGCAAGGCAGGAACTACAATTCCAAGTGAGTTGTTTGACTATGTTCAAGAGGGTTAAGAAAAGCATGTTAGCACCCTGATTCATCAGAGTTCATCACCTGGGTGGACAAGGTATTGGAGAGGGGTGTCAAAGAGTCATGGAGTCATAGGGCATGGAACCAGACACTTTGGTCCAACCAATCCATGTCAATCATAATTCCAGATTAAACTAATTCCACCTGCCTGTGCTTGGACCATGTCCCTCCAAGTGTTTCTTATTCATGTACTTATCCAAATGTCTTTTAAACATTTAACTGTACTGCATCCACCACTTCCTCTGGAAATTCATTCCACTCACAAACAAATCTGTGTTTTTTTTTTAAAAATGTTGTCCCATGTCTTTTTTAAACCTTTCTCCTCTCACCTTAAAAAATATGCTCCTAAACTTGAAATCCCCCACCCATTGGAAAAGACTCCTGCCATTCACCTTATGTATACCCATTATGATTTTATAAACCTCTACAAGGTCACCCTCGACCTCCAATGTTCCAGTGAAATAAAGTACCAGCCTCTCCTTGTAACTCAAACCCTCCATTCCTGGCAACATCCTGGTAAATCTCTTCTGAAGCCTCTCCAGCTTAATAATACCCTTCTTTGAATAAGGTGATCAGAAATAGACACAGTACTCCAGGAGAGGCTCCGCCAATGTCCTGTACAATCTCAGCATCCCAACAGAAATGGTTACATCACTTCGTGGTTTCCTATCCAAATGCTATGGTTGAGTTAAAAACAAAAATGTTTGAAAAACACGCAATATTGACTAGCAGGGCTTTTACCCACTTTCAACTCCCCAGTTTTCCTTTCTTTTTAGTTTGACTATACATTAACAGGCAACTTTGCAGAGTTAAGGAGGTCATTATGTCCCAACTCCTGTACTCCAAGGTGTAGCAATGAGGGAAGCATGCTAAATGCCTTTTTAGCCACCCTGGCTACATGTGGAAAAACTATCTAACTTGGGATGAATTTGGAAGAACTATCTACCTGAACCCCTAGATCTCTGTTCTACAACACTACCCAAGGCAATACTTTTAGATGTATAACAGCTGATGTTTATTTTACCAAAATGCAATACCCCTCCATCCAAATTAAACTCTGCTGCTGTCTTTTCTTGGGTGTGCTGATGGAGACCACAACGCCAAACATTGGCAACATGAACAGAGCCACCTGGTTAGTTATTTCCACAGTCAGAAGAAATGCACAGCAGTACAGTAATGACCTTCCTTACTCTATAAGGCTGTCCTTTAATGTGTGGTCATACTGAAAAGAAAGTGGAGCTGGGGAGTTGTTTGTGTGTAAGAAATCTGCTAGTCAATAACATGTGTTTTATCAAACATTTTGGGAAATGATGATATGATGTAACCATTTCTGTTGAGTACGAATGCCCTTGTGATGCAACTTCAACTACAGGAATAAGATCATAAAATGTAGGTGCAGAACTATGTCATTCGGCCCATTGAAGTCCACTCTTCCATTCAGTGAGATCGTGGCTAATCTGATAATCCTGACTTCACTTTGCTGCCTTATCTCCATACTATTGATTCCCTTATTGATAAAGAACCTGACTAGCTCAGCCTTGGAAGTACTTACTGACCCAGTCTTACTGACCCTGTGCCTGGAAGAATTCCATTGATTTCATGACCTTCTGAGTGCAGAATATCTTTCTCATCTCTTGTTTTAAATGGATGAGGCCTTATTCTGAGGTTATGCCCACTACTCTAGACTCTCCCATGAAGGGAAATAACCTTTCAGCATCTAGCCTGTCATACGCCCCAAAAAGCAATTGTGTGTTTCAATAACATCACCTCACATTCTTTAGAACTCTTGAATGAGTACAGGTCCAACTTACTCAACCTCTCTTCATAAGAAATCTTCTCTGCCTCAGATCAGCCTAGTGGACCTTCTCTATTCTACGTCCAATGTCAGAATATCTTTCCTTCGTTAAGGAGCCAAAACTGTTCATAATAATCTTGATTTGATCTAACTAATATCTTGTATATTCATAACAAGACTTTCCTATTTTTATACTCCATTCTTCTTGAAATAAGTTAACATTTTTTACTTCCTGTTGAGGTTGGATGCTAGCTCCATGATTTATGAACGAGGGCCCAAATCCCATTGTTGTGCAGCTTTCTCCAGTCTTTCTCCATTTATATAATATTAATCTCTCTTATTCCTGCAAAAGTGCATAACCTCATCTTCCCCACATTATATCCTAGCTGAGAAGTTTTTTTTTGCCTGCTTGCTTAATCTCTCTCATACTTGTGTCATCTGCACTGCTTGCCTTTCCATACACTTCTTTTGTCATCTGCAGACTTGGACTACTTTCCTCATTTATGTAATTAGTATATATTATAAACAATTGTGACCTCCAGCACTGATACCTTTGGCTCTCCACTAGTAACGGGTAAATAACCTGAAAATGTTCCTTCTTTGTTGAACTTTGTCTCCCATTAGTTAGCTTATCTTTGTGCATGGCAATATGCTATTCCCAATAGCACGTGCTTATCTTGTTAAGTAGCCTTATGTGCGGCACCTTATCAAACACCTTTTGAAAATCCAAATATTTAGGATCTACTGGTTTCTCCTTTACCTATCCTGCTTGTTACCTCAAAGAATTCAAATAAATGTGTCAGGTATGATTTCTCCTTCACAATTTTGCTTGATTATGTTGTGTATTTCTAAATCCTCTGTTATTACATGCTTTATTATAGATTTCAATATTTTCTCGTTGATAGCTGTTAAGCTAACTGGCGCTCTACATTTCCCTGTATTTTTTCTTTTGTCTCATTCCCATTTAGAATTAGGGTGTTACGTTGACAGTTTTTTAATCCTTTGGCACTTTGCCAGAAGGATTCTTGGGAGAATTCTACCATTGTATCCACTATCACTGTAGCTACTTTCTTTCTTGCGCTAGAATACAACCATCAGGTCCAGGAGGTGTTTCAGCCTTAAGCTTCGTTTGTTACCCTAGTACTTTTTCTCTAGTGATAATTACTATATTCTATATTACTTCTATCCCTTTGCTCCTTGATTATTTAGTATATATGAAATGTGACAAGTGCATTCTACCATGATAACTGATGCAAAGTGTTTATTTAACTTATTTGGTATTCCTGGTTCCTATTTTATTCCATACTCTCAATTTTTCAGGGGCCCATGTTCAATTTGGCCTCTTTCTTCCTTTGTAATTGCTTAAAAAAAAGCTCTTACTATGTGTTTGTATGTTACTTTCTTGTTTGCCCTCAAAATTTATTTTTTCCCCTCAATTATTTTTGGGCAACTTTTGGTAGTATTTAAAACTTCCCCAATCCTCTGTTTCACCAATCTTTGCAATGTGTGTGTTTTTAAAATTTCAATGTGACGCTATCCTTAACTTGGTTAACCAAGGTTGGTTTAACCAATCATCCTGATAAGGGTTCTCCTTCTGGCTTCAAAGTGCTAACGTGGGCTGTTGCTGACCAATGCTCATCAACTCACCCATTCACTCCTTCCCTGGCAGAGCCAACAACAGAGCTAATGGTCAAAATCAATGTGAGACTGTGTGCTCCATCAAATTTAATGTTGATCTCATTCTTTGTGCACCTTCTCTGCAACTGTAACATTGTATCCCTTGCACTGTTCTATTACCCCAATGCATTTTGTCTGGTATGATCTATCTGTACTGCATGCAAAACAAAACTTTTCACTGTTCTGAGGTACATGCGCCAATAAGAAATCAAATCAAGCTTGCCTGAGTTATTCAGATTAAGCTGAAAGACAATTTCATATCTACCATCATCCTGAAGCTTCTAGCATGTTCTGTGATAATTGCAAGCCTGACAAATTGCTCACTAATTCTGTCTTTCAGTTGTGGCACATGCAGTACTTTAGTGCCCTCTATTTTAAGACAATACAATGAATCAAATATACAATGACACAAACATTTTTTCCACCCCCTTTCAGAACTGAAGAGGAATTAGATTGGACCCAAAATGTTAGCAATGTTTCTCTTCACAGATACTGATAGACCTGCTCAGTTTCTTCAGCATTTTCTTGTTGGGTGCAGAAGACTTGTTCTTGATTTGAATTTAGCTAAGAATGAAATAAATGAAAAGTCGAAGTTTTATGTTTCTTTACTCTTTATTTTTAACTTGTGAATTTAAGTGCCTTCACTAATATCATTATTTTGCAGTATAAATAGCTGCAATGAAGGTAAATTGAGCAAATCCAGGAAATTTGATATCCATTAACTTTACTGGACAAGATAAATTTTGATGAGTTATTAGCAGAACAGTGCAATAGTTTCATGATTTTGCAGGATGAAGAGTGGTGTAACTCACTTATGAAACAATTTGCTGTAATCTCTGCAGCATTAGACTAATTGAATGTAATTCAGTGGTGCAGGACCTCACTAAATTCTGTATCATTATTTGAGATTTCATCTGACTTCTCATGTTATAAGCATTGGCAGACTTCTTGAGTTGTCAGAATTTTCCCTTGCTGTTTCAGATTTACAGCATCTATAGTTGTTTTGTTTATTCCTTTAGCTCTCTATTTTACTCATTCAATGGATGTGGGCATCACTGACAAGGTCAGCATTAATTGACCATCTCTAATTGTCCTTGAGAAGGTGGTGATGAGCCATCTAGTTGAATATAACTGATTTGCTTAACAATTTCAAAGGACAGTTCAGAGTCGACCACATTGCTGTGGGTCTGGAGACATATAGATACATTGTCAAGGTCTGCAGATTTCCTCCTGTAAAAGGGCATTAGTAAACCAGATGGGGTTTACAACAATATACCACTTTCCTTGTCATCATTACGGATGTTAGAATTTTATCTTAATTTTAATTAATTAAACTTAAATTCTCCTGCCTTAGCTGTGTTTCCTTCAGGCTAATAACTGCTGTCCATTTGCATGTCACAACTAATTGAGAAAATATTGTTGCTCCTCCTCGTGTGGAATATATGGAGCACATTTTAGCCCAGAAACACTTTGAGTAGCGACTGCCTCCAATCTCTGTGCACAGAACTCAGGATAAGAAAAACACTAACCTCCACATTATTAAAATTCTTATCATCAGATGATTAGCTTCAGGACTACTAATTTGATGACATAATCACTATACTGCAGTATCAAAATTAGCTTTTTCTAAATATGTGACAGAGCACAAATATTCAGTTCGTGAGAAGCTATGGCAATTGAATATGTGTAGGACATTTTACTTTAAGTTTACATGCTGACAGGTCCTAGCAGGGACCCTCAGTGTGAACTCCTCTGGACCCCCTTCAGACACACTGTGACTTCCGGATTGGAACACAAATGAGTTCCTTAGAAATCATGGTCCCCTCACCGCCCTCAGTAATGGCAAATTTCTTGAACGTGCCACCATTAGGATTGCTAGATATCAGTAATTTTAGGTCTAAGTTGTTTTTAAAAGTCAATTTTGATTTTAATCACTTATTTATTAAAACGAATGACATTTTTATTGCAACCACAGACAAAAGCAAAACAATGGGGAGGCAAAGTTCAGAATTGTGAAAGAAACTATTCATTGTGAAGTATTACTTAATGTGCTTGGGCTGATTGTGGGTAGCCTTACAGCTTTCCAAGGTGCTAGCATAAACATTGTCTTGCCAAACATCCCAACTTCTATCCCGAAGTGAAGGTCCAGGATGCAGGCTACCAGCCAAGATGGTAAAAGTGCAGCAAAGGCTGATAATGTCAATGAGGAATTAACAGCAGTACTAAAACTGTCACAAAGACTAGTGCACTTGTCATTGATTGTAGCTGTGACTCAGCTCCACAGTTTTCTGCCAAAGAATGCAACTAAATTAACTGTCTTTTCTTTATGCTATGTTCTGTAAAATTAACCATGTTGCAATAGATGTGCCATAAATTAGACTTCTCTTTTTAGAAAAAATCCCTGCCCTGTAATTGTGGGTTCTCCAATAATACTTGATTTTGCTGCATTAACCTTAACTGAGCCTTAGCTGTGTCTCCTTCAGTCTCATAAGTGCTGTCCATTTGCATGTCACAACTCATTGAGAAAAAATTGCTGCTTTTTGTGGGGGAATATATGGAGCACATTTTAGCCCAGAAACACTGTGAGCAGCGACTGCTTCCAACCTCTGTGCACAGAACTCAGAATAAGAAAAGCACCTACCTCCCCACAATATCATGGATAATTTTAAACCACCTCAGAATACATTTCAGTGTTTTGCCACACTTTGGCACTTACTAACTCCTTAAAGTGCAATGCCCCTGCCAGATTGTTTGTGCGTAGAGACATATACCCATTTCATACCAACACAAATGATCCTCTGGACTCCTTAGTTTGCTTTCCTAGAATTCACTCACCTTTGCACTTACTTGGCACTTTCAGCCTCTCTAACTTGCTTTGCCTTTACTGCATGGCTTCAATCAGAACTTATAACATTGTTATTTAGATTTATTCTTGAATAATATTGATGAAGCCAGCATTTGGTGAGGCAGCATGGTGGCTCTGTGGTTAGCAGTGGCAGTGACTTGGGTTCGATTCCTACCTCTGGTGACCGTCTTTGTGGAGTTTGCATGTTCTCCCCATTTCTGCGTAGGTTTTCTCTGGGTGCCATGGCTTCCTCCCACAGTCCAAAGATGTGCAGGCCAGTGAATTGGCCATGCTAAATTGCCCATAGTGTTAGGTGCATTAGGCAGGGTAAATATAAGGTGGGGGAATGGGTCTGGGTCGGTTGCTCTTCAGAGGATCAGCATGGACTTGTTGGGCCAAAGGGCCTGTTTCCATACTATAAGGTACCTAATCTGATGTATTTGCACTTCATTCCTGGTTGCCTTCGAACAGATGGGTGCTCTAGCCATTTTGATTGGGAAATTGTGTCTGTGGCTGTGGAATCACAGGCAGGCTAGACCAGGTAAGGACTACAGACAGGATGAAGACTTCCCTAAAGATATTAATGAGGCAGATGCATTTGTATGACTATCAACAGTGGTTACATGGCCACCATTAGATTAGTTTTTAATTCCAGAATTCTTTGGATTGAAATTTCACCAGCTGCCTTGATATTTGAAACCATGTTTTCAGAACATTGGCATATATCTCTGAATTAGTACACCAATGACATAACTCCAACACCACTGTCTTCCCTCAAAATGTAATTGATCCCATTTTCATGAGTATTAGCCTATGTCTCTCTATTTTAAAAAATCCAGTGACATTTCTTAATGCCACTTCCTCCCCTTAATTTGTAATGCTTGCCTTGTAACATAGACAAAAAGCCAGGCAGCATTAAAGATTCAAGGGTGGTTGTGGTGCTTGGAAAGAGAAAATTGCCGTATGTTGCTGCATTAACATCATATCTGCATGTAGCATATTCCATTGCAAGCGTGTACTCCAATGTAATAACCACATCTAAATGTTTGAAGTGAGTAGCCCTTAGTCAAAGGAAAGGGGACTACGGTCAATCAGAGTATCATAATGTCAAGTCAAGTGCTCCTTTCAAGGGGTTGGCATTGGTCACTTGGGCATTTAGTACATTCGAGGTCAGTGATATTTCCTTTCCATATAGAGATTGGACCTTGGTCAATCCTGCAGGTCATTCCACCTGGTCCAGTTAGTATAAATAAGAGAATCAGGGGTGAAAATAGAGAATGCTGGAGAAGTTCCAAAGGTTTGGCAACATCTGTGGAGAGAGAATCAGAAGTTAATGACTTGAGTCCAAAGACTGTCCCTCGGAATTGAAGAGGGCTGATCAATATATAGGATGCTCCAAATATGCAGGTTCAAGAATTTGACATGGAGAGCCATGGGCGTTTTGCTATTGAGTCAAGATGTACAAGGGCTGCGCCCAATTTCAGTGACATCTCTCTGATGGGCTGCAGTACAGGTCTGGAGGAGAAGCAGCTAGCAGCTCAGAAAAGAAGTTAAAGGTGATTACAAGTTTCTCAGGTGGTCAGTATTTGTTCATCCAATGGTAAAAGTGATTAAAATGAATGTGATGGGACATTGCTGGACATCCTGATGTAGGTACTGTCCTAGGTCAATATTCTGCCTTTCCAAGCCTGCTCCTAAACATGGCTCCTCACATTAACTTAGCCGGCAGTTCCACTCTTACATTCCTGTTTATCTAAATACTCCTAACAACAATTTCAAATTTATGCAATGTCAGGCTTATTCCTCATTATCAATATGAAAAAATGCTTCTCGTTTATCAGGCAAATGCTTTCACTCTTACATCTTTACTTGTCCTCCTTGCTGGTGAAGTGAGGCTATATTCTGCAACTGGCTCTCAGCCTTCTTTGTTAATGTGTCGAGGACAAGGTGCTGAAGTTTAGTGAAGTGTCTGTTTTTGGAGGTAAGACATTCCAAGCTGCCTGCTGATGGAAATAGATTTCAGGTAGCCACCTGATAAAAGATGGTTATATTAACTTGATGTAAACAACCAATGAAATATGATTATATGCATGTATGATAATTTATCAATGTCAGCCATAATGCCTCCCTAGATTAAAAACCAACAATTCCGTGACTTGATTGAATAAGCACAGTTATGGTGGTTTAAAAGCAGCCACTTCCAGTCTTATTTTTAAATTTATTATAAATTTATTCAAGATTATGGTGGAGACTAGCTTTGCCTGTTATACACAGTGGTCTGACCTCATTACTTAGAGAGATAGGAGAGAGAACATTCTGAATGCACTAAGAGATGCTTGAAATAAAATAAGGGGGAGGTGATGGCCTAGTTGAATTATTGCTGGATTCTGGATTAAGAGATACGGATAATGTTCTGGGGACCCACGTTCGAATCCCGCCATGACAGATCGTGGAATTCAGTTTTAAAAACATTCTGAAATTAAGTGTCTAATGATGACCATGAATCTGGTTCATTATTGCCTTTTAGAGAAGGACACCACTTTGACTAAGACAATACACACCGTAGAACAGGTGAAACAAAGACACGAATGAGAATTCTTCGAGGCATGGCATTCTAACCAGAACTCCATCAATAAACGCATTGACTTAGACCCGATCTACCTTCCCTTTAAAAAAGAAAACTGGAAATTACATCACTCATCTTAAGAAACCAAGACCAAGAGGCAGGACAAATCACCAGCGCTTCACCGGAGACACTCACTGATGATGTTACCTGGTATGGTGACGAAATGTCTGAAAACAAACCTTCAAGTTCAACAAGCTAACTTACATACTTATCATCAACCTGACCTATAAATCTGCTCAAAAATTGCTGAAACTGTCATTCTGATCTGGTCTGGCCTACATGTGACTCCAGACCCACGGCGATTGGTGAACTCCTAAATGCCCTCTGGGCAATTATGGATGCGAAATAAATACAGCCTAGCCAGTGGTGCCCTCATCCTATGAATAAATAAAAGCAAAACAAATCTTAAAGCCTGCTAGGCAGTGCGCTGATGGCTGCTGGTTACAGCTTTGTCAGAATATCCAAAATTCTTTTGACACGGAATTTCAATTGATTTTTGAAATGACCAAAATCTAACTGACTTGTTAGTAACGAAAATAGTCTGCACGTCCATACAGATTTAAAGCTGTATCTCTGCATATCCATAGTAAGGAGAAAGTGAGGACTGCAGATGCTGGAGATCCGAGCTGAAAAATGTGTTGCTGGAAAAGCGCAGCAGGTCAGGCAGCATCAAAGAAGCAGGAGAATCGACGTTTCGGGCATAAGCCCTTCAGGAATGAGTAGGGTGTGCCAAGCAGGCTAAGATAAAAGGTAGGGAGGAGGGACTTGGGGGAAGGGGTGTTGGGAATGCATGTCATAAGCATTTTGTTTTTGTAATTCCTCCTCCTTTTTAACACCATTTTGCTCTATTTCCAAGCAACTTTTTCCCAGAACATTGTCAACTTGGAACAATTTCAAGGTCGAAATTGATAATCACTTTATTAATGTGCAGTTGAGAATTCCATTATCATTTGAGCTTTCAGTTGTTGAAAAATCTTATGATTTGGGAACATAACATGTTTTGGGGATATTGCAAGTTAAATCTTAAATAAAGTCTTGTTTGCTGCTGAAATGAATAATCTGCTGCTGAAACAAATCTTGCCACTCAAAGAGAAGTGAACTTTACTCTCAGAGCAAACTTGGAGAAAGTAAAACCGATGCTGAAAATTTCAGAGCTAAGCAGAAGTTAAGTACACTTGAGCAGCATTTTAAATGTAATAAAGCATTTCAAGGTGCTTTATGAAGGAAAATAAGTCCAGATAGTGAGCAGAAATTTAGAATTAATCAATGGGAAAGTTAAGAACTTTCAAAAGTATAATGATATTAAGCAGGAAAGAATTATTGAAGGAGCTTTTTAGAGAACAAAGGCATAATTATTGATAGCGCAGGGGTGGTGGCAGGGACTGCATCAGGAATAATACAAAGCAGTATTCTCGGTTTAGACTGGCAGTGAATATAAGAAAATCAAAGATTGCAAGGAGGCTGTTGAGATCAGGTGAAGTGAGTCCAGAAAAGGATTTGTAGATAAAAATTTTGAAGCTTGGCAATTAAAGAATGAAAAACAGAATTTGCTCAATCAATTCCTCAATATATGCAATGTTATTTTACAGAAATAGGAAGACATTGACCGGTGATTGTTTGTGTTGATATACTAATAAAAAAGTTGTTTGTCCTAAAATTTGCACCTGTGGCATGAGAAGCATCTTTCTGGCCAAAACTTCTTGGGGATGGTGATTCATCTTGTACTATACATGTCACTGAGAAAATTCCCTTGTGTGTTTCTTTCTTGCCTTAACTTCTTTTAAATGTCTTTTCTCACAACAAATAATCCATAGTTTAGTCTAGAATGTACTATCTTTCAGATTGATAGTTTTTTTGTCTTTTAGAGACATCAAAAGCATTCTGTGGATTTCTGATAAAATTTTCAATGTAAACCTTTCCATAGAAGGATTGTTAGCCTGGAGTCATAGTATATCCATTCATTACATACATAAAGTTAAGTTCTGGTTAATGAGAAGTGAGAGTCAGCTTGAATGTTGTCTTTTGTTTGGACATGAATAAAGGCTGCTGGTAGAGAGTCCAAGTTATAGCAAGGGTTTTCTTCATGGTAGAGGTGGGTGAAAACTATTGCAGTAAAGAAATGCAAGGTTTGAATGTAGGGTATGAAGTTTGGATATGGGTGTGCAGTACAATTTAGCTTTGAGGGCATCAAATTTACAAACTGTTAGTTTCAGCCTGAGTAAGCAACCACCTGATTAAATCAGATTCAGGTTCTAAATGTTTGATAACAGCCGAATTACCTTTGCCAACATTTATTTGGAAAAAGTTTGACACATTCACAACTCATTGGACATAGAAACAAGAAGTGTAGAATTGAGGACAAATGGCAAAGTTGAAGTTGATTTAAAAAAAAATAGATTTGCATTTAAAGTACTAAATGTTCAGAAGTAAATGCTAATCTGTGGTAGAACAGTCATCCTAGAATGTTGTTTAGATAGTGTCTTATTGACCAGAGTGGAAATGACGATGTGATTTGCATGCTTCCTTTCCCTCTCAACATTTACAGAAAGTGGCTTTGTTAAGAGTTGCCATTTGGTTTGAGATATTGTACCATGTGGATTAAATTAGTTGAGGTTTATTTGCAGAAAAGCCTTTTGTATTTATTGCTATCAAGTAAGTGATCAAAAATGCTTTCATTTTAAAAGTTAAAAAATATTTTGTGGCCAAGTGTTTACTGAAACAGATGAATCTTAATGTATCAGCGTCCCTAGGTTTTTGAACTTGACTGTTTCCTTCTATCAGCTCAAATCCTGCATACAGAGCTGTGTGTGGGGATGGAAAAACCATAGTGCAAGTATTTCATGTTTTTAGATGTTAATTTTATCATGGCCATGGGGCTATTGATAACTTGTTTGGCTTTCATTGTTTCTTTGCCTATTGTTTGACCTTTGGATTGATTCTCAGTGAAGTAGCAGAAATTCAATTTAATTTTGATTTATACATTGATTTTCCATTAAATCAATGTATTGATCTGTATTGAATTAGAATAACCTTGATGTAACGTTGTCATGAAAATTTCAGGATTGGCATAGGTGCAGAAGTAGAGATTCCAAATTGAATTGAATTAGCTTTATTGTCACATGTACTGAAATGAGACAGTGAAAAGTTTACAAGTCTTCACTTACATTGCCACCTTAGGTACAAAAGTACTTAGGTATGGATTCTTGAGTACAAGTTCTTGGGAATAAAAATTAGAAAAATAAAGAAATAAAAAGTCCAGCCTTTCAGACCTTCAAAAGTACAAAATCATAATAATAAATTAGAAAAATAAAGAAAAAAATCAGCGTATCAGTTCTTCCACAATAATATAATAAAGAAGAAATGATCGTATTATCTCCATGTACTGACCAATTTAATGCTGTATTTAGCTTTGATAGGTATTTTATGATATCAACTGTAGTGCTTGAAAAATAATCCCCTCTCATAAATCTCTCCATCCTAGTCTGAAATCATGTTACTATCTGTTTATCTCTTTTTAAAAGTCTGTATTAGTATCTCACTTTTCCTATTTGGTATTAGTTTTCCGTCTTTTTCTGACCATTCATCTAGTTTTTTTTATCTCTTTCATTCTTCTATGTCTAAAACTAATTGGTAAGGCTTGAGATCGTATGAGAGGCTGAACAGTGAGAGCAGTCACTGAGCATGCTTAGGTATGGGAAATTTAGGTTGTGGAACCCTTTGGAATAATATTGAGGAGGTGGGTGGAAAAGTGGCAAAATAAAGTTGAAATAAATGCAGGTCCATATTTCATTTTTTTAAAAAATTATACAGACTTTTAAAATTGTGCTTCTCTGACAAATTATGCAAGGGGCATCAGTTTTGCATGTGTTAGATTGGGGATTTAATCTGTTGAGTTGAGAGCCTCCTATCCTGTAGAATTGAGTTGGATTTTAGGGGGTGGCACAGTGGCTCAGTGGTTAGCACTGCTGCCTCACAGCACCCGGTCCCAGATTCGATTCCAGCCTTGGTGACCGTCTGTGTGGAGTTTGCACATTCTCCCTGTGTCTGCATGGGTTTCCTCTGGGTGCTCAGGTTTCCTCCCACAGTCCAAAGATGTGCAGGTCAGGTAGATTGGCCATGCTAAATTGCCCATAGTGTTAGGTGCATTAGTCAGAGGGAAATGAGACTGGGTGGATTACTCTTCAGAGGGTCGATGTGGATTGGTTGGGCCGATGGGCCTGTTTCCACACTGTAGGGAATCTAATCTAAGATTTACTGCTGTGTTGTGCCAATTTCTGTTATTTAAATGTAGCCCCGTTGTCTATTTCTGTTGAACTAACCCCTTGATATCACTTTGGGGCAACTGGTCTGATGGAATTCCAAAAGGCAAAGGTACCAGTGAAATAAAATGCTGCTACCAGCAGTGCCCATGGCTGCACCATTTTTTTTAAAGAAAGACCTTGGCCTGATTTACTGATCAGGACTGTACATCCTATTTACAATCCTGATCAGTCAAAAAGGTACACACGCCCTCAGTAGCGTCTTCTGTACAAACGCTGAGCCAGGTCATGTCTCAGCTGAAGAGATCTTGCTCAGTCTAGGAACCTATACCACCAACAGCAAAGTGAATCAGCATTGAAACCACGCCCCTTCTTCATGACAAGTCCTGTTAAGTTCCAAAAATTAAAGGTTCTGAAGCTACTTTGACAGCTACTGAGAGTAGTCAAGTAAGTGAAGTTTGAGGGGTTAGATTGCCAGGTGGGCAAGGGAAAGGATGTTTTGACAGGGTAATTGCCCAGTAGTTTTTAAATTAGTTAATTGTGGGTGTCACTACCTTGCTTTTATTGTACATCCATGATTACTAGAGGAGGTCTGGCTCCTGGTCTTTAAAGGACTTTCTTGCACTTCTTTCCTGTGCTTGTTAGCATTCTTGATTTGGGAGGGGTACAGGAGGAAGATGTCTGCACACACCCACCTACGTCATCACTTGCCCCATCTAAGTGTTCTGATGTACCTGGACATTGTTTAGTTCAGTTAGTTAATTTGTAATTGAGAATGACGGCAACAGCAAGTGTACAATTTCCACGCTGACCGCGATCACCGTGATGGTTCCACTTTCTTGACCTTGCTGCATAACTGAGGTGTGATGACTCTCAAGTTACCACCAATTGTCTCCCTTGAATAAGAAGGCAAGCCTATGGTCATCTGGGATTGTGGCGACTCTACCGACTGATGTACCTATATCACGTGACCTTAACGGGCATGATGTTGTTTCGTCTTACTTCACAATTCGCTTTGCTCTTCCTGGATGAGTGAAAAGAAAATTGTCCAAAGTTTTTTTTTGTCTTTTGTAATTTAATGATCCAAGAAAGAAATGTTTGTTTTTTGAATTTTCTAAGCTGAAGATGCAAATCAGCAAGACTTTATGATGTATCTTGAAAATAAATAGCATCTTTCTGCTTGGTAAAGCCAATGTAAAGAACAGCCATTTTGATGAGCTGTTAAAAATAATTGGAGCCCATGGTGGTGTGCCCATGCAAGATGTTAATAATATCAGTAAGAGGAGAGCAAAGAAATTTGCAAAACCAGTTTTGAAATAATCGTACTACTAAAACAGCAATGATGTTAAGTTGTAATTACACAGCTTAATTAGTGCAAAATGTGCACTTGCAATCATGGAAATAACTCCACAGAAGCTGTTATCCTGTCACCAAATCACCCTTTATTTACACGTGGAAAGTTCTTGACGCTGATCTAGCTCCCTCAGAACCAGGTGTTTGAGCATGTAGCTCCTTCTGGGGCATTTTAGCATTGGGTCAGGTGCTCCAATTCTGCCTGTGATACGGGCAGTGTGTAATGCACAGCAGCTCGTCTCTTGCGTCTGGAGTGTCTAGGAAGAAATTGATTTTCTTCAGGTAGCAAAGGCATCGAGGCAGTTACATCTGTGTTTATCTCAAAGCTTGATGGAGAGGGAGAACCCATCAGTTCCACCAGCCTTTCTGACTGTTTTGAGGAGTCGAGTACGTTTTCCTCCCATGCTGTTGGTGGGCTTTCAGCTTTCACATGGTGCTGGTTCAGGACCATCCCATCTACCCGAACTTTGTATGTCACTGGACCTATCCTCACATCAACCATGCCTCTTACCCATGCAGGGCCAATCCCTTGGCTCCCAAACCAAACTTTGTGCCCACCCTCCCCCAAAGAACCGCTCCAGGAAGATCACATTTGTCCTGGTGCAGTGTTTTCCAGTTGAGGCTACCTTGTTGAATGTTTTTAATGCAAAGATAGATTTTTGAACAGTAAAGGAATTAAAAGTTATTGTGAGTGGGCGAGTAAGTGTAGCTGAGTCCACAAAATAAATTAGCCTTGATCTTGTGGAATGGCAAAACAGGCTTAAAGGGCCAGATGGCGTACTCATGCTCCTATTTCTTATGTTTTTATGTTCTCCCCATTAGCAACTCTGGAGCTTTCCCTTTAGTTGCATGAGGGGTGGGGTCCTATAATCAAATAGGAATCGGGACAGTTTGGTATCTAGTGAAGCTGTAGGCTGTTTCTTTAAGCCTGCTTTCAAAGTTTGGACTGCTCTTTCAGCAGACTATTAGATGATAGAAAGTATGAAACTGTTCTTATATGCCGAATAGCATTGACTTTCGGAAAAGCTTAAATTCCCTATCGGTAAATGATGGCCTTTATCTGTGACCAACACATCTGGGAGTCCATGCATTGCAAATAATGAGCGCAGTTTTTCTATCTTTGTCCATGTGTTTTGATGAATGAACTCTAAGCTTGTCCAGCCCCTTTATTTGGAAGTCCACAATGACTAAGAGCATTGAGCCCATGAAAGGACCCACATAGTCAACGTGTAACAGGGTCCAGGGTTTAGTTGACCATTTCCATGAATGTAGCGGAACTTCTGGAAGTAGGTTTTGTCCTTGTTGGCACTTTGTGCACTCCCCACCAATATAGCTATGTCTGCATCCAGTCCTGGTCACCAGACATAACTTCTTAATAACAATTTCATTTTGGAAAACTTTGGATAACCTGGTGGAATTCAGCTGGTATTTGGCAGTGACCTTTGCTTGGGACAAGCAATCATTCTTGCTCCTCATACTAATATGCCATCCTCCACTGTGATCTGGTCTTTCCGGTTTCAAAAAACATTTCAATTCTTGTTGTGACCTTGTCCCTTTGGTTTTCCCCATCACCACCTGCTGTTTTAATTTTGCCAGGACTGGATCTTTTTGCATCCAACATCTGATATTGTCAGCTGTGACTGGAAATGTGACCAAAAAGAACATTATGAAGCACTTATGCTCGAAACGTTGACTCTTCTGCTCCTCGGATGCTGCCTGACTGGCTGTGCTTTTCCAGCACTACACCTTTTGACTCTGATCTCCAACATCTGCAATCCTCACTTTCTCTTGGTAGTGTCACCAGAAAATTTAAAACCATTACGGACTTTTCCAGTGGCAGTACTACTGTTGGTGTATCTGTCAGTGGGAGGTGGCTCATTGCAACCACATTTGCTAGTTGGCCTCCTAGATGGTGCTCCAACTTGTAATTCTGTGCATTTAGTAAGAGAGCTCACCGTTGAATTCGGCTTGAAGATAGAGTGGCATTGCCTTGTCCTCTTTATAGCAGGGGTGGTGTAGTCTGTTATTATTTAAAAGTTCATGCCTGTAAAGGTTTGGTGGAACTCCCTGCCTCCAAATATGACTGCCAAATCTTTATTCTCTATCTGAGCATATTTATGTTCAGCATTAGCCAAAGTCCTGGATGCATACACTATTGAGAATTCCTCTCCATTTGGGCCACCTATGAGCTAATACCACCCTGATGCTCTACTGGGAAGCATTACGTGTCAACATCAAATCTCGCTCAACATCATAGTGTGCCAACACCTTAAAGAATGATAGCGGTTTCTTCACAGCCCTGAAAGCTATGGCTTGGCTATCCTACTATTTGAGGAGAAAGTGAGGACTGCAGATGCTGGAGATCACAGCTGAAAATGTGTTGCTGGAAAAGCGCAGCAGGTCAGGCAGCATCCAAGGAGCAGGAGATTCGACGTTTCGGGCATGAGCCCTTCTTGAAGGGCTCATGCCTGAAATGTCGATTATCCTACCATTCCCAAGGCTGACCCTTTTTTAGGAGCAAAGGTGCTAGGATGGAGGCCAGGTTATGTATGAATTTTCCAGAATAATTCACTAGCCCAAGGAAAGGCCTAAGTTCTGGTACAGATGTGGGAGTCGGGGCAACTTTGATTGCCCTCTCTTTATCTTCTAACGGGTGTAACTGAGTCTTGTTGACTCTGTAGTCCAAGTAGGTCACTTAGGTACCTGGAACACACATTTTGCCCTTCTAAGGCATATGCCTGGCTGGGAGAAATGTCCATATCCCAATTTTCTAAGTGCTACGCTTAGTCTTTCCTGTTATTAACATGTCATCTAGATAAATGGCGATCTGGCGTCGACCTTGGAAAATGTTGTCTATCATTCGTTGAAAATTTTCACAGGCTAACTACACCCAAATGGCAGTCTCATATATTGGCACAAACCCTTTCAGGTAATAATTGTAGCATACTTCTGGGATTCTTCATCTAACCACAATTGCAGATACACATGGATCATGTCTAGCTTCGTGAAAAATAGCTCCCCTGCCAGCTTTGTACGTAAATCCTCTATGTGAGGGTTTGGGTATTTATCCAGCTGAGAAAAGAGGTTTACTATTTGTTTAAAATCCCCAACCGGTCAAGCTTCACAACTGGTACAACCGGTGCTGACCGGTGTTTCTGCAAACTGGATTGTTTGATGATTCCTTCTCTTTCCAGCCGTCTGATTTCTGCCTCGCCATTTGCCTGTAATTTAATTAGGTATTTAATTAGGAATTCACTAAGGCAGCCATTTTCTAATTGCAAAATCTAGTTGAACCAATCTAGGTGAACCTTCTTCAAACAATTTCACTCCATCAAGCTTGGGACCATGCCTTTTATTGTAATTGGTGGTGCCTGCACCAGCTGCTTCTCATAAGAGACCTGAAACAAAGTTGTACCATTAATTTGCAAAGGTTTCCCAGTGTAGGTTTTCACTCTAACCAAAGTATTGTGCGAAATTGAGCATTGGAGTCCAGAGGTAATCATGTTAAAAGACTAATTCTGTGATCACTGAAATGGTTGCAGGGATCGCCAGTGGAATTGAGTGACCTTTTTAAACAAACATTTATTTTGATTGGTTCTAGGTTGGATATTGCCAAGCGGTTTAACTGTTCCAAACCAGATGTAGGTTGGCTTTCTCAGGTATGCACTGTCCTGGATACTGGCTTATGAAGTGTGACTCAATTTAGATCTAGTGTGATTCTTTTGCTGTCTTGAGTCCACATACTGGCAGCAACTACAATAGTTTGCCAGCTTGGATCCTGAGGAAAATGTTTAACTATTTGGCTGAGGCTTGTCTTTGTTTTGGGATTTTGCTTTGGGCTGATCTAGAGTCCCTCTGTTCAGCATATGTCCAGAGTGAGATTATAGAATTATGACAGCATTGTGTAGGAATATAATTCAATGTATGTTTGTTATAAAATGCTGTGTGCTCTCACAATTCACATTGAACTGCTCATAAGCTTGATGTAAATCTAACTTTGTGATGACCTTGGATCTTGATAACTCCACATGCAAATCTTGGGAGGCCTTGGGTATTATTCATCCACCGCATGGTTGATTGTGACTTTGTAGTCTTACTGTTTTGTATGACTTGGACATGACTGTGGTTCTGGCCAGTCACTAGTCAGTTTTTTTTTCTATAATGCAAATTATCTTGTGTTTTTGTTCTTCAACCTGGATTTTAGGGGTGCACACGTTTTGGTCTTGATTCAGAGGGAAACTGAAAGACACAGTGTAAGTCAGGGAAAGGTCGGGTAGAGAGAGGGACAGAGAGAAGTGACAGAAGGGGAGAGTGTGAGAGAGAGGGAGCAGTCTTCTAATTGAAATTAATGATTTCACAGCAAGTATATCTTCAGAACACTCCTCAACAATGCTATGAGAGCTATTCAATAGGTGATCAATTTTTTTTCGCTGTCTCAAATTGAAAAAAACATACTTTGAGTCTCACTTAAATTCACCAGGCTGGTCTTTGCCTCATAACATTGATTTTCTCACAGGTCTCACCTCACCTTTGAGCAGCTAGTGGGATTTGTCCTATTATTGGATATTACACTCCATTTGTTCACAGTTTTAACCCATCACTACAGTAGGTTTTCAATTGAACTGCAGTCTCAGTTAGAGATGTTTCACTGAATTTGCTCTTGTGTGTGCCTCTCTTCATATTGGGACAATTTGCAGCCATGTTGTGTATGTTAATGTACTGTTGATTTATCAACATTTTCCAACAAAACTCTTTTTTTTTCAAAGCATAAATATTGTGGAACCATAGCTTCTCTTCACTTAAGCACCCTAGATTCACTTCAAGATTGTGCCCTGTGCTCTTGTCCTGTCAATGATCACCAAATCACTGCAATTAGTTCTCTTTCTCTCATTAGTTTTTGCTCAGTAGTATTTGCATTATAGCCTTTGTTTTAGCAAATGAGCATTTCAAATTGCTGAATAGACATGGCTTGCCATGTGTGTACCATTATATTGATTATAGGTCATCTACAAAGCTATCAGCAGAACTTTTATCAATTGGTCTCTCAGTTTTACAGTTGTAACAATCTTCTGACAATGGACAAATACTGTGCAAGTCAATTACATAAGACAGAACTTCTGAGCATTCTTTGTTTCTATCTCTATGGTAAAGGCAATTTTGCTTGCCAGCTCAAATGTATGATTTTGAACGTTTATTGACATTGATTTGATTCTTTCATCCACCAATCCACATACAAATCTAGCTCATAATGCATGGTCTAAGAATGTACCAAAGTTGCAATATCATGATAAATTTATCAATCCCACAACATATTCACCAACTGCTTCACTGCTTTTCTGATTTGTAGTTTTCCACTGTCTAACTTGGTTCAGGATTTATGTTTCTATAATCTTAACATCACTTTGTATGTGTTGTTGACAGCAGAAAATTTTTTCCAGCATGTTGTACAATTCTAGGTCAATCACTTTACAAAATTGCCTTTTTGCATTCATGACTCATTTTATTTGGTGCCTGGATCACTTCACAGTCACACTATAAGAGTTTGAATATATGATTGGCTCTGAAAAGCCTGTCTGTTTTTTCAATCTATGAATTGAATCGTTCGCAAGCTGTCTAGTATGTTCCTCACCTTCCAAGTGGTCATGTCCTGTGGGCACAGTCATATTGTTCCATTTCAAATTTAACAATGACAGTAAACAGAAACTACTCCTGCAGAAACTCAAATCTGGCAGTCTTTGTGGAGAGAAAAACAGTTGCCTCTTTTGGGTCCAGTATGATGGTTGAGAACATAGAGTCATAGTCATAGAATTATAGAGATGTACAGCATGGAAACACACCCTTCGGTCCAACCCGTCCACGCCGACCAGATATCCCAACCCAATTTAGTCCCACCTGCCAGCACCCGGCCCATATCCCTCCAAACCCTTCCTATTCATATACCCATCCAAATGCCTTTTAAATGTTGCAATTGTACCAGCCTCCACCACTTCTTCTGGCAGCTCATTCCATACACACACCACCCTCTGCATGAAAAAGTTGCCCCTTAG
>NC_057711.1:77148327-77157511 GCF_004010195.1 Chiloscyllium plagiosum | reverse complement strand
CTCTTATGCTCGCATCCAAATCATTTATGTAAATGACAAAAAGTAGAGAACCCAGCACCGATCCTTGTGGCACTCCACTGGTCACAGGCCTCCAGTCTGAAAATCAACCCTCCGCCAGCACCCCCATCTTCTACCTTTGAGCCAATTCTATATCCAAATGGCTAGTTCTCCCTGTATTCCGTGAGATCTAACCTTGCTAACCAGTCTCCCATGGGGAACCTTGTTGAACGCCTTATTGAAGTCCATATGGATCACATCTACTGCTCTGCCCTCATCAATCCTCTTTATTACTTCTTCAAAAAAGTCAATCATGTTTGTGAGACATGATTTCCCAAGCACAAAGCCACGTTGGCTATCCCTAATCAGTCCTTGCCTTTCTAAATACATGTACATCCTGTCCCTCAGGATTCCCTCTAACAACTTGTCCACCTGCAAAGTCAGGCTCACTGGTCTATAGTTTCCTGGCTTGTCCTTACTACCCTTCTTAAACAGTGGCACCATGTTAGCCAACCTCCAGTCTTCCAGCCTCCAGTCTTCCAGCACCTCAACTGTGACTATCGATAATACAAATATCTCAGCAAGAGGCCCAGAAATTACTTCTCTAGCTTCCCACAGAGTTCTAGGGTACACCTGATCAGGTCCTGGGGATTTATAACATGTTGGACTCAAAACCTTAACTCTGTTGCTGTCTTCACTGCTAGTGCCAAACCAGTTGAGTTTCACCAGCACTTTCTGCTTGCATTTCAGAATTCAAGCAGTGTGTGGTATTTTCTTTTTTTTATGCCATATTAAATCTCTACTGTGGTTGTCTGTAAGTATTGCTGAGTTCGTCATCCTTGGTAGGACAGACTCACCCAAACCAGCTAGTTGGAAGTTGAATAAATGGGACACCAGGAACTTAAGGTGGTCAACCTGACGAAGTGCATTTGTACTGTCCGGAATAGTGAGGCTTCGTTCAATCCAATCAAAATCTCTCCCATCTGATCTGGTCAGTCACAAGCAGCCAACCTATCCTGTTCATCAAATTCTTGACAGTCAATTGCTGCCAATATTTTTGTCCTCTGACTTACCTTCCTGCCAACAATTTGCTACGTGTCAACAGGCAGTACCAAAAAAAAGTACATCAAGATAGCTAAGTATATTGATTAATACCACCATTGCACACTGCACATTCTCACATCAAATGAGAATGTTACACCAGCAATGAAAATATCTTGATCACTTTCCAATGGGTTTAATTCACTTCAATTATAAAATATTGTTGGATAGAATGGGACAATTTACCCATTGTGACTGTAGCTCTTTATAAGAACTATCCACTTAGATATACTTCCATAACTTGAAACCTGAAAATAGACCTAGATATAGCCCTGAAAATGTTCGTTCCAAAGTATCTATATAATTTCCTTTTAGGTGGGGAGTTTCAGATTACCACATATTACCACATCAAAGAAATTCGGTCAGTTGCATCTCTGGTTCTTATTTGTAACTAAACTGACCTATTGAAAGTTGCAGTGTTAATATGTCACTTTGAGAGATGCCTTTTAGTATTAAGGATCATTGATGTCAAGCCGCTATATATCTGTTATGTGATTGGTTTTATTTCCTGTTACAAATTGATCTTCAAGCACTTTGGAGAACTTCAGTCTCTTTATCAAGTGATAGTTTCAAACTGTTAACTTAAGTTTTCGCTCTGTTAAGTGTGTGTTGTGGTGATGCTTGATAATCCAAAGCAACAAGAAATAATTGCTGCTGTGTCATTAGAAAAAGTCTTAAAATATTGTCATTTCCACTTCTGTTATAGGTTTTAATACTGAACAGGTTTTGCTGAGAGATCTTAAGGAGCTGTCAGAAGGAGATACAAAACTTGCAATTAGTACTGTGTGTATGACCCTGGAGGTGAGTGAATTGAGTGCAATACTAGCTACAATTTGTCAATAACATTGCATAGGGTGGTCCATTCTATCACATGAATATTTACTTTAAATACTGCATGGAACTGCAGCAGCGCAGTTTGAGTGATGTTACCACCATTTTATGGATGTAAATGCTTAATTGTGGACCGATTTGCATAATGCATATTAATAACTTTTTTAATGAAGAGTGATTTATCATTGTTTTAAAACATCACAAATGAAATATTACATTCCTTATTCCGAGAGCTGTGTGTCACTCTGTGATGGCTCAATAGGGATTCCTTATTACGGAATGGGACATGATGTTTTTCAATTCTTTGGATGTATTATCTATCAGATGCAGAAAACGTGCAAAATTGGATATTATTTATGAGAACTATAATTTTTTTAATTTCCAGTTTTAATAAGTCAAGACTGAGATCTGTTATAAAGTCTTTCATGCACTTCATTGAATATCACTGGTTGATGATGCACATTGCAGAGAGAAAAAAGACTTTTGGAATGACTATTGTTTTGACTTGTTTGTTTAGTTATTGCACAAGGATTTCGTTTTGAGTGACGTAGTTTATCGAAAGTTTCTTATCACTTTTATTTGTAGTACATCCTTTTACAAATTGTTTCTAGCTTTGACAATAAATAAAGTAGGAGTTTTTTTAAAAATAGCGAAATATTATGTTTTGAAATTGTCGTTTAAAATTTAGTCATGATCAAATTTATTAACGTTTAACTGCTTGGAATGTAATTTGATTGGTAGTAATAAAATGTCGATCAAAAGTCACTTCGCCACTTTAAGAATCTAGAAGTGCACTAATGCAGTTGTAGATCATTCAATGGCAATTGAGAATTGTACACTTTAATAACATGGTTCACAGCTCATTCATAACTGCATTTTTTGTAGAAGGACATGATTGATTTACTGTCAGGTGTGCTGAGGTACAAAGCTTTGTTTACAAGAAGCACGGGCAGATCATAGTAAGCAAGGATGTACAGATCTAAAAGCCTTAGACAGAGGCATACAGGGTGTGCACTGAGTGAGATCAGAGTGAACAAAAATCAGTGTTATTTGAGATGAGAGAGTCCATTCATCAGCTGGGAATAAGTTGTTCCTGAACCTGCTGGTGTGTATTCAGGCTTCTGTATCATTTGCCTGATGGGAGAGGCTGTAAGAGATCATGTGGTGTGGTGGGTCTTTGATAATGTTGGCAGCCTTTTTGTCGCAGCGGGCCATGTAAATTGAGTCCATGCACACCATCTTCTGTAATTTCTTACAGTCCTGGGCAGAGAAATTGCCATACCAGGCCATTATGTACCCAGACAGTATGTTCTCAATGGTGCATGTGTAGAAGTTGGTGAGGGTCCTTATGGACATGCCAAATTTCCTGAGCTGTCTGAGGAAGAATAGGCATTGTTGTGTCTTCTTAACCATCGCATCCACGTGAGAAGTCCAGGACAGATGGTCGGTTATCATCACTCCTAAGAGTTGACACTGTCCACCCTCTCAACCTCAGTTACGTTGATATAGTTGGGGTGTGCAAAGCAACTGAGAAGGAAATGAGAAAAAGTCAAGGACAAAACAGATTGTAGGTCTAATGCTCTCTTGGCAGTTGTAAACCGAGATCTTTGGGATGTCCAGTTTGACCTTGAAGAGATTTGAACTTTTTGTCTCTATAATTACCATTTTCAAGCTATTCTAAAAACCCAATATTTTAAAAATAGCTCTTGCCTATATTCTTTCTTAATCTCTTTCTTTTCTCGGAGACATGTTCTCTTGTTTTATTGGCTTGTACCCAATTCAATAGCTGTGACCGATCTTCTACATATCCAAGAATTATTACTTTGTAAACTTGCAATTACATGCCATGGCAGTCTTTCCACTAATGACTTGTATCCTGGTTTTGTCAGCCTGCTCTCGTTATGTTATTCTCAAATCATTGCAGTAACTCTCTTAGGCACCTTTGTCAGATCGAGCATGACAGAGATAACTATTTTCTAAATTTTCTTGAGAGAAAGAGAGTGGTGTTTCAGTACTCACCAGAAAGGCAGCAACAAAAACCAGGGATGAGCTTACCAACAACATTGGGGCTGTCAGGGGGAAGTGCCTAGTACAGACATGAATGTAAAGGTAGTTGTAGATTCCAGTTTTTTAAAGAAGTGTTTTACATTGAAAGTGAAATCTGAGTCCCAACGGCTTAGCAGCTGCTCTATTTTTATTCTAAATGGTGTAGCTTGCTGATGGCCTCCATTTTTTGGTCAGTTGTGATTTCTTCAAATAGATTCTTTTCACTGGCACTGATTTGAGGTTAAGGAAGTAAGAGGAAGTCAGGAGCTCTCAATGTCCTTGCACTGTCTCAGTCCTTGTTGCTTTCTCTCCTTTAGAAACATAAGAGATAGAAAATATGTACAGGATTTAGCCGTTTGACTCTGAGATTTTGTCATTCAACATGATCTTGGCTGATCCTCTATCTCAACGTAGTTGCCCTCTCTCTCCCCTGCTCTTGATAGCTTTAGCTTTTAGAAATCTACTTAATTGTTTCTTAAACATACTCAGTGACATGGTCTCTAAATGCTGCAATGCATTTATCTGTTCTTTCTATCATTTCCTATTCATTGCGTATCCGCTGACATGCCTTTCAATGGCTCTGATGGCCACTTCACCTTTCATGCCTCTGTAATTTCCTTTCTTTGAATTTTGGACTCTATCTTTGGAGTAGACCACCTCACTTTGGATCCCAGTGAAGAATCCTGTCATAGAGATGTACAGCACGGAAACAAGCCCTTTGGTCCAACTCGTCCATGCCGACCAGATAGCCTAACTTAATCTAGTCCCATTTGCCAGAACTTGGCCCAACCTATTCATTTTGCAGACAGAGCTTAAGTGTTCTGCAAAACGGTCACCCGGACCGCATTTCATCTCCCCAATGTAGAGGAAACCTCATTGTGAATGGGGAATGCAGTAGACAAGATTGAATGAGGTACAGGTAAATTGCTGCTTTACCTGGAAGATGGGTAGAACCTTGGATGGTCAGGAGGGAGAAGTAAACAGGCAGGCATATTACACCTTTTGTGATTGCAAGGTAAGAGGCCCCGATGGTGAAAGGAGGAGGAGTGGACCAACATGTTCCAGAGGGAAGAACAGACTCCTACATCGTAGTCTCCCAACCCCATAAAGCCCACTACTATCTTCTCTCCAAAATCCACAAACAGGACTGCTCAGACAGACACTATTTCTGCCTGTTACTGCCCCACAAAACTCATCTCTACTTAACTCAACTCGATATTTTCTTCCCTCGTCCACTCTTTTCCTACTTACATCTGTGATTCCTCTGACACTTTATATCAGTTACAGAATTTCGAGTTTGTTGGCTCTAGCCACCTCCTCTGCACCATGGACGTGCAACCCTTTTACGTGCTCATCCCCATCCGGATGATCTCAGGGATCTCTGCTTCTTCCTGGGGAAAAAGGGCTTGAACTGGCCCCATCTCCCACCACTCTCCTCTGCCTGGCTGAGCTCATCCTCATTCTGTACGACTCTCCTTTAGCTCCTCTCACTTTCTTCAGCTCAAAGGCTTAGCCATAATTACCCACGAGTCTCAGTTGTGCCTGTCTCTTTGTGGAGTAGTGGAACATTGCTTGTTCCAAACACATTCTGGTCCTTCCACACAATCCTTTCTCAATGATATTAATTAATGCTGTTTTCCCCTCTCATCTGGAATTGGAAAATTTGTCAATGTCTCTTTCAATTTCCACCCTCCTCTTACCTTCACGAGGTCCATCTCTGACTCCTCCCTTCCCTTCCTCAAAATCTGTTTCCATTTCTGAGAATAGATTGGCCATCAATAGCTATTACAAAACCTACTGACTCCCACAGTTTCATCGATTGTACATCATCACACTGTGCTTCCTGTAATGACTCCTTCCTATTCTCCCAATTTTTGTCTCTGTCACAACTGTTGTGATGATACCACCTTCCACAGAAATGTCCACTTTTTCCTCAACCAAGTATTCCTCATTACCACGGTTGAGAGGGTTTTATCCGTATTCCACCCATCTCTTGCACTTCTACTTTTACCTTTTTCCTCCCACAACAATGACAGGACCCCATTCTTCATTTACCACCCAGCAGTATCCCTCCAAAAGATCGCAAGCCATTATTTCCATCACCTCCAACAGGATGCCACATCCAGACATACATACCCCTCCAGTCCCTTGTCAGTGTTTCTCAGGGATTGTTCCCTCCAGCACACCCTGGTCCACTCCGCCTCCATTTCCAACATCTCATCATGCTGTCAAGGCACTTTGCCATGCAACTGCAGAAGAAACAACAGCTGCCAATTCACCTATACTTTATTCATTCTCATATCCATTGTTCATAATGTAGTCTCCTCTAAACTGGAGAGACAATTGACTGGATTTCCACACTGCAGAACATCAATGCTCTGCCGAATGACTCCCAGCTTCTAGTTTCCTGCCATTTATACACACTACTATGTTTCCACATCAACATTTCTGTTGCAGAATCTGCAGTCTCTTAGGACTCAACATTGAGTTAGAGTCACAGTTATAGAGACGTACAGCATAGAAACAGACCCTTCGGTCCATTCTATCCATGCCGAGCAGTTATCCAAACACAATCTAGTCCCACCTGCCAGCACCTGGCCCATATCCCTCCAAACCCTTCCTATTCATATACCCATTCAAATGCCTTTTAAATGTTGCAATTGTACCAGCCTCCACCACTTTCTCTGCCAGCTCATTCCATACACATACAACCCTCTGTGTGAAAGAGTTGCCCCTTAGGTCTCTCTTATATCTTTCCCTCTCACCCTAAACCTGTGCCCTCTAGTTCTGGACTCCCCGGCCCCAGGGAAAAGACTTTGTCTATTTATCCTATCCGTGCCCCTCATAATTTTGTAAACCTCTATAAGGTCACCCCTTAGCCTCCGACGCTTGCACGCAATATTCCAACAGTGACCTAACCAATGTCCCTGTACAGCCGCAACATGACTTCCCAACTCCTGTACTCAATACTCTGACCAATAAAAGAAAGCATACCAAATGCCACCTTCACTAACCTATCTATCTGCGACTCCACTTTCAAGGAGCTGTGAACCTGCACTCCAAGGTCTCTTTGTTCAGCATTAAGTGTATAAGTCCTGCTAAGATTTGCTTTCACAAAATGCAGCACTTCGCATTTATCTGAATTAAACTCCATCTGCCACTTCTCAGCCCATTGGCCCATCTGATCAAGATCCTGTTATAATTTGAGGTAACCCTCTTCGCTGTCCAGTACACCTCCAATTTTGGTGTCATCTGCAAATGTACCAACTGCTTGCATCTTATGCTTGCATCCAAATCATTTATGTAAATGACAAAAAGTAGTGGACTCCGCACCGATCATTGTGGCACTCCACTGGCCACAGGTCTCCAGCCTGGTAAACAACCCTCCACCACCACCCTCAGTCTTCTACCTTTGACCTAGTTCCGTATCCAAATGGCTAGTTCTTCCTGTATTCCGTGAGATCTAACCTTGCTAACCAGTCTCCCATGGGGAACCTTGTTGAACGCCTTACTGAAGTCCATATAGATCACATCTACCGCTCTGCCCTCATCAATCCTTTTTGTTACTTCAAAAAACTTAATCATGAGTTTTCCCACGCACAAAGCCATGTTGACTACCCCTAATCAGTCCTATCCAAGATGGAGTACGGGAAAAATTTCTGGCTATAACAGCTGCTCCTTTTTCTGAGGTATTTTAGGTGCTAGAGATGATTTCCTCAAATTCCAGGAATAGCAATTACTGTTTTACATGCTGTTGCATTGTTTTGGAACTTTGGGAAAAAAAAGTAAAAATAATAGTGGTTTTAAAAGGGAGAAGAACAGACAAAGGAAGCACATGGTAAGTCAGTGCAGGAGAGAGAGAGAAAAAAAGAAAGAAACTGACACCACAGTCAACCTGCATAGTTTTACTGCCTTTGCTGTTTGAATTCATGTATCACTGGACGGCGGAGTGCGTCTGGGAAAATTAACAACAGTGAAATTCACAACTGATCTTGGAAGAACTTGTCTGGGAGAGGTCACAGCACAGAAACAGATAATTGAACAGTTTAACTGTGGCCTACAGAAAGTCTGCAGTAGTGAGTAGAGTGGGTTCTTGATTATATTTTTTTTAGATATGTCTCTTGATTAAACTTCAAATATAAGCCACAACTATTAATTTAATCTGGGGCAGTATTTTGTAGAGAAATAAGACGGTGTTATTTTCTGGGTCTGTAGATTGTGAAGGAGCAAAAATGGAGTGATATGTTCTTTTTGTCAGATGTGGGAGTTTAAACAGAGTTTAAGTGTTACTAAGGATTATATCTGCAATAAATGTGCTGTTGGTTGCAAATCTTATCAGATCAAATGGATCGGTTGGAGAGACATTTAGAAGCAATGAGGAGTTTGCAGCAGCAACAATATGTGATGGATGGCAGTTACAGGAAGAGGGGAAAGTCCCAGATACAGTCGCATAGATGGGTTAACTCCAGGAAAGGTAAGAGATATAGGCAGCTAGTGCAGGAGTCTTCTGTGGCTATATTCATTTCAAACAAGTAAGTTGTTTGGAAAATGTAGAGGATGATGGATTCTCAGGGGAAAGTAGCAGGAACAACCAAGTTTCTGGTACTGAGACTGGCTGTAATGCAATGAGGGGTACATCGGGTTCCAAGAGATGAATTGTGTTAGGGGATTCACTAGTCCGAAATACAGACAGACATTTCTGTGGCCAGCAGCGAAAAATCAGAATGATGGGTAGCTTCCCTGGTGCCAGGATCAAGGATGTCTCGGAGAGGGTGCAAAATATTCTTAAGGGAGAGAGGGGCCAGCAAGAGGTCGTTGTCCACATTGGAACCAATGACAGATGAAGGGAAAAGGTTGAGATTCTGAAGGGAGATTACAGAGAGTTAGGTGGGAATTTAATAAGGAGGTCCTTGAAAATAGTAATATCTGGATTACTCCCAATGCTACGAGCTAGTGAGGACAGGAATAGGAGGATAGAGCAGATGAATGCATGGCTGAGGAGCTGGTGTATGGGAAAAGGATTCACTTTTTTGGATCATTGGAATCTCTTTTGGGGTAGAAATGACCTGTCCAAGAAGGACGGATTGCACCTAAATTGGAAGGGGACTAATATATACTGGCAGGGAGATTTGCTAGAACTGCTTGGGAGGATTTAAGCTAGCAAGGAGGGGTGGTAGGACTGAGGGAGATAGTGAGGAAAGAGATCAAT
>NC_057711.1:77081734-77144178 GCF_004010195.1 Chiloscyllium plagiosum | reverse complement strand
GAATAGATCGAGTGAATCCTTAGAATAGTATAAAGGCAGTAGGAGTATACTTAAGAGGGAAATCAGGAGGGCAAAAAGGGGACATGAGATAGCTTTGGCAAATAGAATTAAGAATAATCCAAAGGGTTTTTACAAATACGTTAAGGACAAAAGGGTAATTAGGGAGAGAATAGGGCCCCTCCAAGATCAGCAAGGTGGCCTTTGTGTGGAGCGACAGAAAATGGGGGAGATACTAAACAAGTATTTTGCATTAATATTTATTGTGGAAAAGGATATGGAAGATATAAACTGTAGGGAAATAGATGGTGACACTTTGCAAAGCGTCCATATTACAGAGGAGGAAGTGCTGGATGTTTTGAAACACAAAGGTGGATAAATCCCCAGGACCTGATCAGGTGTACCTAGAACTCTATGGGAAGCTAGAGAAGTGATTGCTGGGCCTCTTGCTGAGGTATTTGTATCATCGATAGTCACAGGTGAGGTGCTGGAAGACTGGAGGTTGGCAAACATGGTGCTACTGTTTAAGAAGGGTGGTAAGGACAAGCCAGGGAACTATAGACCAGTGAGCCTGATGTCAGTGGTGGACAAGTTGTTGGTGGGAATCCTGAGAGACCCGATTCCATCCTTCCATGTTTTTCACCTACCCCAACCTGGTCCTTTTAAGACATGGATTAATTTCAGCACAGTCACCCATCTCCACCAACTCCTAGGCCTGTGAAGCTTACATTAGTTGCATTCAGCACAGCTACCCCATTTTCTCACTCTTTAGTCTTATTATGTCATATTCTGCATTTTTTCTGTCCTGGCTTGATATCCATTATCTCTTGGGTTACCTATCCCTTTCATATACTTCTCTCTCTCTCGGCATATTTGGGTTTTCAAAAGGCTTTGGATAAACTACTACACGAGAGGTGAATAATCAAGACTGATGTGCAGAGAAGTAGGCAGCATATACTAAGGTTAATTGAAAATAGGTAAACAGACCGAAAGCAAAGAGTAGGTATTAACAAATCTTTTCAATAATGGGAGAGCTGTCTCTCAGACTGGTTTAACATTGGCCTGACATAGTCATATTCGCAGAATCATTCGTGACGCACAATGTCCTAGATACCACTATCATTACAAATAGGTATGTCATGTCTCAGTGGCTAGATAGACAGAGTAGTGGCACAATGGTATACTGTCAGGAGGCAGTTCTCAACATCCACATTGCAAACCATGAGCCTTATGACATTAAGTCAAACATGTGCATTAAAACCTCCTACTGATGACTATCTGTAGCGCTCCATGGCTAATAGATCACGACTATGTTGGATATCACTTGGAAGTATTAAGGGTGGTATGAATACAGAACTTCAATGTCCCTCAACAAAAATGGCTCAATAGCACCACTGCAGACTAAGCTCATCAAGTCCTAGGCTGGAGTCTATGGCAGGCAGTGAGGGAACCAACAAGAGGAAAAATCAGCCTTGGCCTTTTGCTTACCAATCTATCTGTGGCAGACAATATCGATAGGAATGACCATGGCACAGTCCTTGTGAAGATGCAGTTGTGTTTTCACATTGAAAACGCTTCCAGCTTGTTGCTGGATATTATGACCATGGTAAATGGGACAGATTTTAAACAGATTTAGCGCCTCAAGAGTGGTCATCTACAAGGCCATGGGCCGCCATTAGCAGAATGTTACTCCAACTCAATCCACAACCTCATGGCTTGGCAGATCCCCCACTCAAATGTTACCATCAAGCCAGGAGATCAACCCTGCTTCAATGGACAGTGCAGGAGGCCACACCAGAAGCACCACCAGACAAACCTAAGAATGAGGAGTCAACTTGGTGAAGGTACCAAACAGGATTACTTGTGCACCAAACAACATAAGCAGCAAGTGAGAGAAAGAGCTCAGCAATCACACAACTAACGTATCAGACTTGAGCTCTGTAGCCCTACCATATTCAGTCATGAACAGTAGTGGGCAATTAACTTACTGGAGGAGGAGGCTCCACAAATATTCACATCCTCAATGATGGAACAACCCAGCACATCAGTGCAAAAGATAAGGCTAAAGCATTCAAAGCAATCTTCAGTCAAAATTGCAGAGTTGATGATATATCTTGGCCTCGTCTAGTGGTCTCCAGCCTGGCCAATTACTATCCCATCAGTCTACTCTCAGTCATCAGTAAAATGATAGAAGGTATCATCAACAGTACCATCAAGCAGGACTTGCTCAACAATAACTGGTCACTGATGCTTAGTTTGGTTTCTACCAGGGCTAAATGACGCTCATCCTCATTACAGCCTTAATTTAAACTTAGAAGAGCTGAAATCTAGAGGTGAGCTGAGAGTGACAGCCCTTGCCATCAAGGTTGCACTTGACCAAGTGTGGTATCAAAGTGCTTAGCAAACTAAAGTCAAGTAGAATTGCAGAAAACTCTCCAATGTTTGGGAGTCATACTTGGCACAAAGGAAGATAATTATAATCGTTGGAAGTCAGTCACCTCAGTTTCAGGACATCTCAGCAGGAGTTCCTCAAGTAGTATTCTTGGCCCAATTATATTCAGCTCCTTCATCAATGACATTGCCTCCATTATTATCTAAGAGCTGGGAATATTTGCTGATGATTGTGCAATATTTAGTATCATTTATTACTCTTCAGATACTGAAGCAGTCAAAGTCCAGGATCTGGCTTTCCAAGTGGCAAGTAACAACTATGTTACACAAGTACCAGGCAATGACAATTTCTGATAAGACAATCTAACTAAAAGAGGAAAGTAGATCTGTATTCTTTGAAATTTGAAGAATGAGAGGTGATTTTATTGAAAATGATAAGATTCTAACAGGACGTGACAAAATAGATTGAATGTTTCCCTTGACTAAGGGTGGTGCATGAATGGAATGGCAGGCAAATGGGACTAGATTAATTTGTGATATCTGGTTGGTGTGGATGAGTTGGACAAAAGGATCTGTTTCTGTGCTGTACATCTCCATGACACTCTGGTGGCTCTGGGATCAAGGGCATACTTCTATGACTGTGATAAGGAGGTGTTTCTTCACCCAGAGAATGCTCAATCTTTGAAATTCTCTACTACAGAAGGCTGTGAAAGTTCAATAATTGACTGTGTTCCGAAATTGATAGTTTTCTGGGGATAATTGAGAGTAACAAATATGGAAATAGTAAAGGGAAACTGATGTTGAGTTAAATGATCGGGTATGATCTAATTAAATGCTGGGGCATGTTTGATGGGTTGAATGCCGTATTCCTCTGGCTAAGTTCTATTTTTTTATGAAAATGTTTTTAAAAATCATAAAACTGTGCAAAATTCCCAGCTAGTTGCCATGACTTATGCATCCAAACGAATAAAACTTGCCCAAAATATTCACTCCTTGAAGCAGAGTTATCAGCAGCTTAGACAAATGCTACTCTTTAAAGAATTGGCTGCTGGTGGCTATAAGGAGTCAAAACACTGGTGCAGAGCAGAGGTCAGTAAGAATCCATCTGGCCACCAGATTTCAAACAGAGTAAACAGTCAGAATACTTTAGTAGACTGGACAGAATATGTGGCATTGAGACTGGGGTGCTGGAAAAGCACAGCAGGTCAGGCTGCATCCAAGGTGCAGGGATTCTCCTGCTCCTCAGATGCTGCCTGACCTGTTGTGTTTTCCAGCACCCCACTCTCGACTCTGATCTTCAGCATCTGCTGTCCTTGCTGCTTCCTGGCCAGAATATGCACCAGCCTGGATTTCCATTTTGCACAGCAGTGTGGATGGGAACTCCAACAGAGAGTTGGTGATGAGTGTTCTGCATGGCTTCAGCAGAACTGGAAACGGCCTGTTAGTCTTCATGTTCTGAATTCCCAGGTGCTGTTAGCCACTTATCCTCTGGGTTTGGCAGTGTCCTGGTCAAGATCGCTCCACTTAGTCCTATGTAAGGATAAACTCTATCAGCAGGAGGTGGCAAGTGGGATTCTGAAAAGTGGGAGAGATGCCAAGGAGACAGATGTAGAAATGCTTAGCACGGAATCCCTATTCCCTGTCCCTTTCATCGATCATTTTCTCCTGGCCTATTTCTACTTTGCTGCCAGGCAAAAGCTGGAAGCCATCTTGCTGCATTTCAGTGAATTGCAGAATGACGAAGAAACAATTTTCTTCAGTCCTAAATAAGGTATCATTCTGAATGTTGGGCTTTTGGTGAGGGCCAACTTACAGTATTTGATGTTCCATGCTGGTGTTCAATTTACCTTTGGATATAGACATCAGCATGAAGTGTGAAGACATAATAGTGTTCATGCTGGAGATGGAATCCTCCAATTCACAATCCAGTGTGGCTGGGAAAACTGATACAAGCCCTGATATTGTCTGCTCCACTATGTTGACAGAGAGAGATGGTCTCATGTAGGGTTTGTTGAATTGAAGAATGATGGGCATGTGAAGTCTTGGGAAGGCAGAATCAAGGGCTTTGCATGTACGTGTGCTGTGCCATTCAACTGTCCTGCCTTGATTAGGTCATTGTACAGTTTATGACACTGTACCAAGGAGTGGGACAAACCACACGCCAAACCTTTCTGTCAATTCCATGGATAATTAGGAATTGTTTTCAGAAGCTGATCACTTCCACCAGTCCCTGAGGAGCAGAAATTCCCTGTGACCCTTTTCAATCTACAGCAACAGTTTGAGGGACACACATCACTAAAGCATCATATTATCCTGCTATGTTAATCCTTTGTTTCTCCAGGTTTTAACTCTTTCAGCACATCTTTGCAGTCCTTCAAGTCTGACCCTCATAGATTCCCTTGATATAGTGGAATTGACATAGATGAGTACTCACTCAAATTGTTGGGAAACCTTGAAAGCCATTGCAAATGCACTAGCTGGGTAAAAAGCAACCAGGCCATTGATATACTGCTGGGACTTGCTCCTCTTGGCAGCTCTGAAAGTTACAATTCAGCAATTGAAACTGCATTATGTCAGTGATATTATACATGCTATGATAGAAAAGGTGTTCTACAATAGGATCATTTGGAGAGCCCAGAGTTGCAGGCTGGTCCAATCAATGAACTGGTGCATATCCATAAGCGCACAATATCCTTGCTGAAGTGCAGAAACATCCTATTAGTGATTCTGAGATGTGCCATAAGGATTCCTAGAGGCTGGTGCATGCATCTGTAGATGTGGGTGCATTGTGCTTTGCGATGGTGCCAGTGTCTAACATAGCTGTCCTTTGGAACAAGTGGTGAACTGGAATTGATAGGTACCCACTCTGATTTCCATCTCGATGTTTCTTAATGTATAGTTTGGGGAGTTTGGCAAGATGGGAAACTGAATATTGATGAGGCGAGCTTGTGCTTTTAATGAGCAATAATTTACCTTATTTGACAACCCATTGCTGCCTTGAGAAACATACCACAGTACTCAGCAAAAGCATAAAAGATGAAGAAGATGCTACCCCCCTTCAAGATTAGTTTCTACCTGATCTTGTCTTAGACCATATTGCTCAGTCCCTAAAAGCTTCTGCCTTTGGCTTGAACCTGTAGCTGCTAGTTCTCAAACCTCCACAAGAAGAAGCAGCCTCCAAGCATCTGCCCCATAAACTGCTCTCTGTATTTGATATCTTGCAATAAGGTTTGTAAAGGGGCCACTCAGTAAGTGAGGGATTGTAGAGTAAATCTGAGTGGGTGGGAGTTATCGTGTCCGTCAGGGAGTAGTGTAAGATTCTGTAGTGGACAGTGTGCCAGATCTGATGGTGAGGGGTAGTGTGTAGGTGTGTCAGATCTGGGTGGGCGTGGTGGGGGTGTCACATCTCAGGGAGAGAGGGGTTGTTCGGTCTGGTAGCGAGTTTTTGGGTTCTAGGAAGAAAGGGGGGTTTTCATGTCAGGTTAAGGAGGTGCAATTGAAGATATGGGGGCACATGTCAGTTAGTTACGAAGGAGTTATTCAACATTTTTACACATCTAACTTTGTAGAGGAGCAAAGGCATTAGGAGTGGGTGTAGGCAATTCAGCTCTTTGAATCTGCCCTGCCATTTAACATGATCATATCCTGGTCACAACTTTCTATGTAATTATTTCTTTAACTGTAACTGAACCTGCCGAATTCTCTGATTTTTAAATAGATACTTTTCAAAGGTTCCAAGTATAGGGAAGTTGCCCGGCAGAATCTTCAATTTCCTAGGCAATTCCTTAAGAGTCTGCAATGTCAGGGAATCTGCCAAATCCCATGCACATATTCCCCTAGTGCAGCACAGCTGCAGAAATGATTATTTTACCATTGGAAAATTTGGATCAGATTTATATTTTGAGGAATGGTCAGTCTATAAAGCCTATTATTTCAAGTGTGCACATTATTTGTGTATCCCACTGAGGTGAGACTGCACAAAAATATCTTGCGAATGGCTCAGTGGAACAACCTTCCTATTTGCCATTTAGTTTCATCCCCTCATCAAATTCTGATCTGCTTGATAACTTGTCTATTTTTAATATAAGTAACTGTCCTCTGTTCTATGTGTGTTTGAACCATGAATCTGTTCTACTAAGGAACCTAAGGCAATGTATATTTACATAGTATGTGTTGTTTTTGAAGTTTGCGTTATTTTAGGAATGCAGCTAATTTTACTGAATGTGTTATTGTCTTGAGATGCTGAGAGAGTGGCTAAAACACACACATCTAGTTTGATTCTGCTGACAAGCTCCCACCGCTGGACAATTTGCTTAATGCAAGAATTTGATGCTGTTTGCACTTTCCCTGACTGCTAGCAATACCAAGTCTCAGAAGATGTCATGGTCTTCTCTACATCGGGGAGAACAAACTTAAGGAACGGTTTGCTGAGCATTTTAACTGGGCCCACAGGGACCTCCCAGTCACCGCCCATTTTAATTCCCCTTCCCATTCCCTTTCCGACATGACTATCCTTGGTCTCCTCCGTTGCCACAATGAACCTAACTGCAAATTGGAGGAACAACACCTCATCTTCTGCCTGGGAAGCCTCAACAGCCCGGAGGACTCAACATTTGAGTTCTCCAATTTCAAATAATCTCCCTTTCCAACCACTCTCAACTCCCTTCCACTGCTCCCCGTCACCAACCAGATACATTTCTACCCATTGACCAACCACGTTGTAACCTCTACTGTCTTCGAGGAGAAAGTGAGGTCTGCAGATGCTGGAGATCAAAGTTGAAACTTTATTGCTGGAACAGCACAGCAGGTCAGGCAGCATCCAGGGAACAGGAGATTCGACGTTTCGGGCACAGGCCCTTCAAGAAGGGCCTGTGCCCGAAACGTCGAATCTCCTGTTCCCTGGATGCTGCCTGACCTGCTGTGCTGTTCCAGCAATAAAGTTTCAACAACAAACCTCTACTGTCTTCACCTATCTCTACTTCACCATCCTGCCCCCGCCACCCCCTTTATCCATAGCTTCTTCTACACTCACCTGCAGTCCTGAAGAACGGTTACACCTGAAACATTGACTTCTGCACCTCCTGATGTTGCCTAGCTTGCTGTGTGTTTTTTCCAGCGTCCTGCTTGTCTACCGGAGGAAAACTTTATTAAAGGTCTTTTTTTGTAGTTTTAGTAACTATACTAACAATACACATATTGGTTTTAAACTAAAACAATTACATGAATCTGAGACAATAGTTACACCATAACTGAGATTTTTGTTTTAAAAATGTAGTTTCACTTTGTAACAATGCTATTATAGTGTGTGCCTGCAGCTTAGGTTTGAAGGTTCACTGAGGAAAACAGCTGCAGTTTGATTCCTGTGTAAAAACGGGTATTGACTCCAGGTTTACAATAAATTTACAATAAGACTTTGTGAAATGTTTTTTTTTATTTCTACTGGAAGCAAAATTTGGCACAAATCCTAAAATAATTACACATGAAGCAAAAAATACATTATCTGGACAAAACCAAGCCTAGTAAGAGCTGAAATCTCTTGTTCAAATCCTGTAATTGTCCTTAAACCCACAACTTTCTGGACAAATAACAACTGAACTAAAGCCACAGATTTTGATCAAGGGTGGACTGCCTTCCTATTTCAGAATTTTTTTTCAAATATTTCTGATATTGAAATTAATTTGTATCTTTCTCTTACTCTAAGAAAATACCTAGTTTTGAATAAAGGCACTGCTTTTTTTTTGTAATTATTCAGATGACAGTTAGTGTTGAATTTAGATATTTGTATTTGTGTAAGTAGAGTCCAGAAAGGAAAGAGAGATGCTGAACTGAAAATATCAATCCATTGTCTCTTTCATATTACATTGAGGTTACTGGCATCCTATGGCAATTTTCTTGTTTTACCCCAGGACACTAGTTAAATAATTTAAAATTATGCAAGGACTGTTATTAAGGATATTGAAAATATTTCTGTCAAAATACAATTCTTATGCAGTCTTCCTTCTGTTGGTTCTTTTGCAACGTGAACACATTGATGTTCGAGATAACTACGTAATTAAAGAAGCTGCTATTTATTTACAATATTAATTAATTCACAATATAAATTTGCATATTTATCAGAATTGTTAAATTTTGCTCAACTTTTTGGAATAATTCTCAACACGTTAACTTGGCTAGTAGAATCATAAGGTTTGTTCTTTTCATCTGCCTTCACTTTCTGAACATTTCTATTGTTGATATATTGTAACAATGATTCGGAAAAAAAAAATGACATGACGTAAAACTTTAGTTTATAAATTAAGGTCTTTTTAAAAGCAATCTTGGGGAATTGAGGTGTTTTTGATAACCTAATATTGTCTAAGGTTACAGAATAAGAATATCTAAAAATGCTTGCATGTAAAAGATAGAATAAATGTAATGTTTTGTTCCTGACTTCTTAGAATTATTGTTCTTGAAAATTGTGAAATAAAGTGATCTAGTACTAAACAATAATTGAGTTGTATAAGATTCTGGGGTATGGACAGGGTAGTTACGAAGCAGCTATTCCCTTCATTGAAGGGTCAGCAACGAGGGGACACAATTGTACTGTGAAAAGCATATCTAATGGTGATTTTGGGGAAAAAAGCTTTTAACCCGGAGTGGTGGGAATCTGGAATGCACTCTCTGGGAGAGAGGGAGAGGCCAGAAATCTCAGCTTTTTAAAGGTATGTGGATGCACATTTCAAATATCATAACATTCAAAACTATGAGCAAAGTACTGGAGAGTGGGATTAGTGCAAAAACATAACAGGGTTTTGTTGGTGTAGACTTGACGGGCTGAAGAGTCTCTTCTGTACTGTATGACTCTGACTGAAATGCCATTTTGCACACAAATAATTCAATAAAATTAATTTGTTAGTAACTTGTCACCTTGGGCAATTATTCATTATTTAAATTATAAGGTTATAATAGATTCTTATTCTACTTGATTTTACTTAAACATATTTTACAATTGTATATAATTGTACAACTCAATTAGATATTTTTTTCAAATAATCACATTTACAAAATATTTATGAAATTAGAAATATGTGCAACTTAACAGAAGTATTTATATTTCAGTACATTAAGTACTAATATATTTTGCCCTGCTTTATTGTGCAGTATATACAGCCAAATGAATAAGGACATTATAGTAATTCATTCTTGGAGCTACTAAAAGACGCATACCCAAAAGGTGACTCTTATCCCTGACAAGACTCACTGCAAATCTGCCAAAGACATGTCCCTGCTATAAAGAATCTAGCCACTCATTTTTATATACTCTGGACCTTTGGTGATGTACTGCATAGCCGAGGGGAGGCCATTAGAGATTAATATTAAATAAATCACCAAGGGGTCCTCTCTCAACCCAAATCTTAAAGCCACATAGTGTGCTACTAATGTGCTTAAATGGGTTGAAATGAATTTGTTTCATGGATGTCATTTACATTATGTATATATTTATTTATGATTTTTTAATTGTGGTTGGAAATAAATGTTAGCAGATATAATATGCACTCAGTAACAGGGAACACTTTATGCTAAATCAATCAGTTCCAATTAATCTTAAGTGTACTATGGCAGTGTGAGACTAATTCTGGTAGCATTTGACATCATGAAAAATAATTCTTTTAAAATGAAAGAGGAATTATTTAGATGTTTCAAATGGAAGTGCCCTTCCAGTTTAATTATCATTAATTTGCAATGGTATTGGAGCTACAGCAAGTAATTAATAATATGTCAATGCAGGTATTGAACAAACCTTGTGAGAATGTGGAACAATTTTAAAACAAAAGCTTTACTTTTACTTTTTATTTAACATGTAATGTTGCATTTTATTTTAAGTGTGCAGATCCTAAACCAATATTCACAAATCTGTATATTTGCACTCATAAACATTCTGTTCCTATATTATAGAAATTACTTTTTCTTACAATTGACATGATGCATATTAGATTGTTATTCAGTATGAGTGCTCCATAAATTAAAATCGAAGCATTTTTGAGTAAAGAAGAGTTAAAAAATTTAGACCTGTATTCCTTCCTTTTAAGGGATTTAGTATTTTGCCTTTACTCTTTAAAAGTGTGAACACATTGCTTCATAAACACTATTCCTCAATTACAGGAGTTTGTTACATTGTCATTCAGAAAGCAAATTAATGCTATTTGAAAAAAGTATCTTCCCATATGTTAGTTGTGTGGATTTTTTTCAAATTTGATTCTGTTCAAAAAAACACACTTGTTTTTCCTTTACCTTTTAAGTTATTTTGTTACATTTCCACCATATGGAAGACCCAGCATCATACTGACTGCATGCTCAATTTGAACTGGATGCATTTTTAACCAAAATGGTCTTAAAATGTCCCAGTGGGATATACTCAAGAGGAAAATACTCTGTTTCAGACCCATGAACTTTTTTTATATGTGCTCACTATAAGATTTTCTAAGGACAGGTAATGTGAAATTGAAAGTTTTGCTCATCATAGTTGATTTTGCAATGCCATTATTATCAGTAGGTTATTTGTTTCCTTTGAATTGAACATCATCAGACAGCTAAATGACATGACATTAGCTCATAAGCTGCTGTGGGCGTTCCATTGACTGTGAGACTAATGCGTTTGTCTATCTAAAAGTTATGGAAGTTTTATTTATCTCGCATACTGTCAAGAGTGTGCTCTAATACTTTCACTGGGATTTGATGATGTCTTTTTTTTTGCCATAATTTATTTCATGCCTAGTGTTGTACAGATGTTGTATCAGCAGGAATTTATTTCTTTACATTTTATCAGCTACTCATTAACCCTTACAGTGCTAGTCATGGAATTTGCATTATTGAATGTGCATTTTCCTACTTATTCAATAATAAACGAACATTAAGTGACTTGTTAATCTTCGCACATTGCAAATTGATGTACAGGAGAACATTTCAATTGAACAGGCTACTTGTATGTCATTGGTAACTGTTGATATCTGCTTTTATGTATTAGAAGCATCAGTATTTGAGAATTATTTTAATGTTACTCTTATGTTTAAAAAGTTCATCAGTACTTTTAGTTTTTAGAAGTATTTTGTGAATGTTAATATAAGATTGTCTTACTAAAATGGCAAACGTAAAAAAAATTACTGTATTTGCCTATACGCTGATATAATCAGTGATTAATTTTCTGCCGTAAATGAAATTGATTGTACTTCTCTCTCTTCATTCCACACGGTGTTGTTTTATGTACTGGTTTCATTGCTTGGATTTTGCAGATGAGCAGTGTCAGCCATTGGTGGTACTTGGCCTTCATCCAGTCTTTATATGTTTGAATTAAAATAGGCAAGCTGTAATGTTTGATAATTTTCGTGAATGTTTAGTCCAATAACTTCATGCATTTCCATAGATAGCATTTGAGTAAGATACTGGTGAAGAAAAAAGTTCTGGAGAAGCTAGCCAACTTGGATAGGAACTTCCTGATTCCCACATTTAACTAGGCATGTGTTGTTGATGGATGTTGCTGCCTGATTTACTCTTTAAGAATGGTGAGTGTTGATAGCCTAATCATTTTTGCACAAATTCTGCGTATGAAAATCCAGATGGTGTTCTTTTATGTAGCTATCAATTTGTTCAACAGATTTCAACAGTTAAAATTGATCGCATCTTGGGGGGAGTTCACTAGATTGTGAACATGGTCACTTTCTTCACAGGTACTTGGACAACTACTTTGTCTGATTAAATTCATGTCTGGTGATGCCATTAAACTCATTGCAAGTTAGAAGTAACTGCAATCTGAGCTTTGTTTTAAGCACAACAATACCTTTTTATATAAATATATTTAAAATAGAAAAGATACAAAAGCATTTAGTATAATCAAACAAATAAAATCAACTGGAGTTGACCTTTACTTTCTAGAGGGGCATTCCTGCTGTATCGCGGAAGCACTAGTTGTGAAGTTCCTTGACCCTATCTCTAATATCCATTGAGCAATCACTGCCATGAGAATGAAGGTGCATTGGTTTGCCTACAGTAGACGTTGGACCCATGATGGGTTCCCAGCTTGATTTGTATTCTGGATCCGTGAATAAATTTGCTATTTTCTGTGGAAAGTTTTCTGCTATTTATATTATTAACTTTTTCTTTGCCTGATGGTATTAACAATTCAATTTACGTGGAACAGTGAGGCACAAATACCCCTGCTCCCAGCAATATATTTATAGATGTGTAGATACTGTTGGAATTAGTAAAATTTGGACCCTGGAGATGATTGTCAATACTTTGACTGGATCTACAATGGAGGTGTTAAGCAGAATGGTTTACTGATGCCAGAAATGACCTTTTATGCACTTGCATCATCATAATGAAAAACAACTCTGACTAATTATTTATTAATTGAAAGCTGTATTACAGAAGTTGAGAAGTGCTCTGGTCAGATTGAATCATGCTTTCAGTTAGATTACAGCAAAGATTAAGAGAAACTTCAAATCATTTATATGGTGCAGAAAGGATTTCTGACACTAGCTAGTGGTGAGTATGCTCATGCTATGGAACGTGTATCTAACCTGTGACTTTTGAATTTAAGCTATAAAAGCTTGGTCGATAGCTGATGCTGGATTATTTCCTGTCTTGGATAAAGACTGCACGGCCATACATAATTGTTAGAAACAAGGATAAGTTAAGGTGCAACATTTTTCTTTGAGGCATTCAGAGTTTGTAGTCCTCCAACTCGTTGCACTAGCAAGGCTAGAGAATTCACATAATATTTCACTTGAAATAGAAATATTGTACTTTGTGGCATCCCTAATGTCATTCATTAATGTTACAAATTTAAAAGGAAATTGATTTGTGACCAATTTTTCCTTGTTTGCTAGCAATAGTCAACATCTATGTTGCTGGCTGAGTTCTGCCAAAGGATATGTCTAAGTCATTGCGATTGTGCATGGCCTCTGGAAATAGAGATCTCAGAAACAGAGGTGCTCAGTGACAGTTGTATTTAAGTGCCATGAGAAGCTTTGCGACTTTGATGTTTGTACACTGCTTTACCTCGAGGCTTTCTACATAAACTTGATTACCCTGTAGCTGCCCTGTTAACTTCATTCTCATGTAGCTGATATCCAGATCAAATCTTCCAGCCTAGCATGTAGTCAGAGTGGAAAGAAAATCATCTGTATGGTTTACCACTGAGAAATGAATATTCTGGACTTTTTGGCATGTAACACCAGCTGAGATTTAATCTTCTTCTTCTGTTCAGAAGAAAGCAAAACCAATGACATTCTTTAACCAAATGCATCAAACAGTGAGTATCAAGTGGCAGAGGTCAGATTTATCATTCTTTATAGATAAAACTGCATGTGGTGGCCTTTGTCGAGCCAAACTTTTATTTGAACCGATTGCATTGTAATATGTATACAGAAAACCACATTACATTACAGTTATAAATAAAAGATGAATTGATAGGGATTGTGCATCCTTCAGAACTTATTTGATATTTTGATGCGATGCTTTTTTATGTACAAAAAAATGTTGCTCAATAGGATATTTAAAGTCAGACCAGATTCATTTAAACTGATATTGAAATATGTAATCTGCTCCATAATTAAGCGTTCTGTGTAAAATACTAGTAAGGTATTGCAGATTGAAATGCTTCTAAAATGTTAGCTGCTGAGTATTGCCGTTTTGAATGACACTGACTTCATTATTGTTATTGCTTATTAAAGGGCACTTTGTTCATTCAGTTTTAAATGACTGTTTATTGGAGGTAGGCAAAAATAATAACAATATGTAAACTTGTTTTTAAAAGAGTACACTGTTAGACATGGCCAATATGTTGAAGTGTCACTAATGGAAATACTAAAAAATCCTTTAAAGATGGATACAATATGCGTTCAACTGCGTTTGGTTGAAATGCATTTGAACCTGTCAACAGCAGTTTTTCATTGCTCAGGATCAGTGAAGGATAGGGATTCTGCCCAGAAGAAGTGTGAATGATGAATTGTGGCAATTTGTCAAGGTGTAGCATTGCAGGTAGCCAACAGTGTACCTGAAGGATTTAATCAAAAAAGTTGTATTTTTTTTTAACCAATATCTTCATCTGTGCAATTGGTCATATAATGGATGTCTGCGTAACCCATAAGGTGATGTAAAACTTTGGCTCCTTTGATATCCATAGCAAAGCTAAATATATAGGACAGGTGTTCTATATATTCTTACTAAATCCCAAATGATACAGTAAGCATCATATTCTCTACATAGATTGCATCGGGGACGTGGATTTTAATTCAGCAGTGACAGATGGTAGAATGTGAATTAATTTTTTTTTTTAAATCTGGAATTAAGGAGCTATTGGTTACCATGAAACCACTGCCAGTTCTGGAAAAACCCATCTGGCTCACTCACGTTCTTCAGGGAAGGAAATCTGCCATCCTCATCTGGTCAGACCTACATGTGATACCAGACCCACAGCAATGTGGTTGACTTGCAACTGCCTTCTGAAATGGCTGAAAAAGTCACTCAGTTTAACGGCACCTAGGGACAGGCAATAAGTGCTGGACAGCCAGCAGCGCCTACGTAACGCAACTGAATTAAGAAAAATCAGATTTGCATTTTGAAGAAACAGAAGGAGGAAAGTACAGGGGAGAGTGGAAGCAAGTAGTGTGCCACTCAAATCTGTCACGTTCTGTTGGAAGTGAGCCATGTCCCGGTCTCAAGTTGTTTTTCGAATTACATTAACAGAGAACTACATGAATTGATATTGGAGCTGTAGCATTGCTTCACAGCTGTTGTGAAATTTAGTCTCTGCTCAGCTGAATGATCTCTTGCCTTTCAATCTTGCCTTTCTGAGCAGGGCAATGGGGTACCCTTCTTGGTCACTTTATGATCCAGAAGGGTACCCCATTCTGCACATTGGCTAAACCTCTCCCCTAATCCTGTAGTTACGGCTAAATGGTGCACGACTCCTGATTGCTAGGTTCTGCCCTGCTAGCTTTGTTACAGTAATTAAATGGTCTTTGAGACATTCAACAGAGAGATGCCATCCTTTACTGCCTACCTTAGTGGTCAAGATTGCAGTACTGAGCTGGCAGCGCTTGGACCTGGGCTTTCACCCTCAAAACATTGAAGGCTATAGTGGTGGCCTCTTAACTGACCACTACAAGAAAATACTGCCCAGGATTCCACTTTTGACTCTGGTAGCAGGTCAACGAGCTTGTAAACAATTCAGTCCACTGACTGCCATTTGATTTATAGCAATAGGTTTTCCAAAATTGATTCTTAGATTTGCAGCTGTATAGATATTAGACTAACTTTTGTGCTTCCTCACATGTGAATTTGAAGTTGAGGGCATCATGTAAAATCACATGGTTGGCCTTCCTGCTACCTACTTGTCTTTTCCCAAATTGTTTGAAGTTGTACAGGGTACAGGCAGCCTGTTCACCTTTGGACCTATTTCATCCCTCAAAGGCCAATTAATGGCCATCTAAGGTGGGATGTTCTCTGAGGAAGGGGGCTTTGAGTTGCTTTCAGTGTTAAGTTGCTACAGGATCGCCTTTAGGATCCTGTGCAGGCTTTTTGTTCCCCTCACTTCTCCCCAGAACTCTTAGCATTGACCCAGGGACATAATGCAAATCAGGAGTTTGTGTTGATTCACATTTTTGTCTTTTGCCTTGCAGTGTGTAATTGTTGAGTTTTATTATAGTTTTTTGGGGATTTTTTTAGCTAAAAATCAGTTATTTTGTTTAGCTCATGCCAATGTTAAGGTATGCAGGTCAATATAGTTTTTTTCAATGTACTCCACTGTGACATTCATGTAGCACAAGCCTCATACACAAAATCTCATTTAACCTTGATCCTTTCAGTCTCTGATTTTAACTGAATATTTGGCACTTCACACTTTAATGGATGAGTTAATGTGCAAGTTAGTCACATTTGTGTGAAAATTCTTCTGCAATAATTTTGAAAGATTTAATTTGGAATGTGTTTGAAATAGTTTGATGAAGGACAGTAAATATCAATTCAAACAGTAAAATGTCACATTTATGTTAGATGCTGAAGGTTTTCGTAGAGTTTGCTAATATGGTGGATGGAGGAAATCAGTTTGATAAGTTTTATTCCTGAATTGTTTAACAAGGTCGGAGAAAGAACTTTATTAACATGGTCCTCCTCTCAATTTAATCACTGACATGCAGAACCCAGGAGAGGGGAGTGCTACAATGATAATTACTGGGTCCATGCCTTCAGGCGGACTTGGGATTGGACAGCACAGTAGCTCACGTGACCAATTGCAGCCGGGTCACCCCTGTACTTGAGATCCCAAGTCTGTGAGGAACTTCTGCTCCATTCAAAATTTTGTCTTTGTCCTGTTCCTCTAACAGGCTGTTCACCTACCACATTTCCTGCAGATAGGTTAACTAACAATTCTATGAGCAGCAAATTTAATGAAGGAATGATAATTATTTAGGATACTGAGAAATTATTTTAACTTTCTGCATCTGTGAGAGTCCAGTATCCCCAAATGTAAATGTGAATACTGAAGGCATTGTTACTACATGACTGCATCACCTAATATAAGAAATTAGTGAGAACAGTACTCACTGAAAATTAACAAAAAAGCCTCAAGAAAATCTTAAGAGCCCTCAAAGGAAAAACAATTGACATAAATTCAGGTTCACAGCAATGGAACTGTTTACATAATATGAACACCTAAGTTGTGTGCAATTGCCTGACAAAGGTGTGGTCATAAAGAGAATCATATTAAAATTTGCATTTTTTGATAGTCTCTATAAATAAATATATAGTTTACAAGAGCAAAACATTGTGCTGAAACTACTTAAACTGTTCAACCCCATTTTAGCTACTATTAACAGATTAGTACTTATCATAAATTTGTATACCAAAGAGTTATAATATTTTACAACATACAAAGAACTCTTTCAGCCATTGGATCCACACTAGTCATCAACCATTTATCTAGTCTAATCCTATTTTCCACCAATTGGTTAGCTGATTTGGCTGGATGGCTAGTTTGCAATACAGAGTAATGTCAACAGTGTGGGTTCAATTCCTGCATTGGCTAAGATTACCATGAAGAACTCTCTTTCTCAACCTCTCCCTTGGCCTGAGCCGTGATGACCCTCAGGTTAAACCACTATCAGTTGTCTGTGTTGAATCAAAGTGCAGTCCTGTGGGATTATTTACCTTTACAGAGTGGCAAGTACAGCACAGCACAACAGTGTGACCACTCTTTAAAGAATGAGTAAAATGGCACAACATTGTTCATTCCACAATAAAGGAAAGGCCTCACCTGCCCTATCACATCAGTTCTCCGGTGTACCAGTACACCCAACTCTGTGGCTAAGTTTGTCTCAATAAAGAAAAATGACCAACGAACATGAATAAAGTGAAATAAGTGAATAATTAATTATTTACAAGTAAGATTTTAAATTTGATTTAAGAAAATTAACGGCTCTGCTACCTTTGTCCTGTCATTAAGTTCTAAAGTGATGGCAGCGCTCCCCAATTCTGAGCGTCCAAAGGATGTAAACGCTTTCTAGAGACTAGAGAAAGAATTTGCTACAATGGCTCCAGGACTATAGTGAAATTGGGATTAATTTCTGCTGAGCCAAGATGCCAGAGGGAATTTGATGGTGTTGTATATAATTCTAAAGGCCTTCAATAGAATAAAAATAAAATAGTTTCCAATCGCAGAAGGATCAACAATCAGATGACCCAGATTTCACTTAAAACATTGATTGGCAAAAGAACTAGAGGCAGCATGAGGAAAAGCTTTGGCACGAGGACTGGTTAGGATTTGCAATGTACTCTTTCCTGATATTGTGATTCAGGCCCACATTAGTTCAAAAGGAGATTGGATAAATACTTGAATGAAAAGAAAAGGCAAAAATGAGTGAGGAGAGATATAATAGAACTGACTGGGTTTCTCTTGCAGCAAACTGTTGCAGACTTGATAGATTGAATTCCCACCTTCTATAATGTTGCTGCTTAATTCTATAGAACATAAAGCACATCAGGAAGGTCTTGTACAAAGATTCTGAGGGTTAAAAGGAAAGGCAGGATTAGGGGCCCAGAAACTGGAGAAGCACAAGAACGCATACTTTCTCTACCTGGCCTTGCAACAAAGCCAACATTATTGGTTGTCATAAGTTTCTTTTGAGAAGTTTATTGTGAGGTACTGCCTAGAGTACAACTGAATGACTCTCTAGATTAGTGTTGCTGGAAAAGCACAGCAGGTCAGGCAGCATCCGCGGAGCAGGAAAATCGATGTTTCGGGCAAAAGCCCTTTATCAGGAATGAATGATGCATTCCTGATGAAGGGCTTTTGCCTGAAACGAGTTTGTAATCATATATAGATACAACTGGTTAAGGATTTTCTTCCTAAAATACATTAATAAACCAGATTGTTTATAGCAGTCTAGTAATTTTGAGGTTATGATTATTGATGTTTGTTTAATTGAATTTAATTCCCCAGTAGCAGTGGTTAGATTTGAAATGCAGATTCTGGATTGCTAAATCAGCAGCATAACCATTATGCTACCATATACCAGAGAGAGATTTAAGAATAAACAGTGAACTGGGAGGGAGAATGTTGTGAGAGAGCTTTAGGATCTTGAAATTAACTTGCAATAATGTTCTAGTACTTATCCATACTCTGTAAAATAGCACAGTGGTGGAGTTGAGAGAGAAAAAATGTATAGAGAAGCATAAGAGTTACTAGCAGAAGAGTTCATGGAATAATCTTTTAATACTGTAGCAGTAATATTTGAGCTTGGTATGCCTCTGAATGCTGTATGTTTAGCATGTAATGTCTGAAACTGGCTGCTGGTCCTGTTAACAGGTTAATATTGGTCATAGATTTGCATACCAGACAATCTTAGAGTCATAATAGTTTACAACATGGTAATATGCACTTTGGCCCATTGGGTTCACACCAGTCATGTACCATTTATTTACTGTAATATTATTTTCCAACGATTGGTTGGCTGTGTTGGCTGGATGGTTGGTTTGCAATGCAGAGCAATGCCAACAGCTTGGGTTCAATTCACACATCAGCTGAGGTTACCATAGATTGTAACATTTAACTCATGTATGTAGTCAATTCTCCTTCTCAACTTTTCCCTGTGTTTGAGGTATGCTGATCCTCTTGTTAAACTGCCATCAGTCATCTCTTGAATGAGAGCGCAGTCCTATGGTGCCCTGGGACTATGGCAACTTTACCTTTAGAGTGATGAGTACAACATTGCATACCAGCATGAACTCATTAAAGAGTGAGGAAAAGGACACAACATTGTTCTTTCCACCACAAAGGAAAGGCCTCACCTGCCCTTTCACATCAATGTTAGCTAACTGAGGTATAGCAGTGCAACCAGCTCTCTGACTAAGTAGTCTCAATAAAGAGCAATGATGCACACATGAGTAATGTGAATTATTTACAGGCAAAATTTTAAATTTGACTTTTAAGAAAAAACTTCTGCTAATTTTGTGCTATCATCAAGTTTTAAGGTGATGGCAGTGGAGTTAGACAGGAAAGTTTTGGTTTGATACAGAACCTCCTGTGTTTGACCAGGAGGCTCCTTTTGGCTCTGGCTGGCTGCAGGATTGTCAGCTGATGGGTGGTTTCACCACATGTCTCCTGTGCGTTGAGCCAAAAACTTTAATTTCTAATTGTCGTTAGTTTGCAGAAAGCTGTGTACGTGCAAGATGAATTTCACCTACCCAAAATGACCTTCCTCCCACTTCAATCAAAATTATATTCTGAGAATCTATTTGACCAAGTCACCAGACTTGTTCCTTAGATGGCGAGACCATCCTATGAAGAGAAATTGAGCAAACTGAGCCTGTGTTCTCTGGAGATGACAGGTGACCTCTTTGGAACCTACAATATGCTTAAAGGGAAGGATAGGACAGATGCAGGTAAAATCTGTCCCTTGGTTCTGAAGTATAGAACCATTTGAAAATAAGGGATGCTACTTAGGTCTAAGATGTAGACAAATTGTTGTGAGCCTTTGGAATTCTCTACCACAGAGATCTGATCACCAGTGGTATACAGGGTTATGTTGATAGGATGGGTAAAAGGCATTGAGGTGTTTAATCAGCCATGAGCATACTGAATGGTGGAGTAGATTCAATGAGTTGAGTGGCATACTCCTGTTCCTAATTCCAATGACCTAATCCTAAGTAATGTGCATGTGACAGTCCTTCGATCTTTATCTTCGATTCTTCTCCTGTATGCCTCACATTTTGTCCAATTACCCTTGACCCTCCCAACATAACTTTTCTTCTCCCTACTGTTACCTTTGAACCTTTTCCTTCCTACAATCACCTGGGATCCTAGATCTTTTCTGTGCACATGCCATGCCTCTCACTGTTCCCAAGCCTGTGACCATCTAATGGATCCTTAAAATTAAACACCTGGATGGACTCTGACCCTTAACCTCCCACTATTCTCCACAATGCTTTTATCTGCTGCTGTAGGGCCACCACATGAGGCCATTGAATGCCTAACCCTGATTGTGAACTTGGCCCTATACTGAATACAACTTCTCCTGATTGACTTTGACTGTTTTCTCTTTCACTCTCGTTTGACTGTGAGGACCTTATCACTGATAGCACCAACCACATACTTTAGGCCTTTGATCCAACTTTCAATTTTTTCTTGACCTATTCAATCTGAACTTCTTATAAGAATATAACATCCAGGATGCTAAACCCTTTCCACCGCTATAGCTTTTGCATGAACACTAACTTTTCAACATGTTCTGTATTGTAACAGTATTCAAAGTGGAAAACTGTTCACCTTGGTCACAACCTAGAAGAGGTAGTGGCATGGTAGTAATGTCAGTGGACTAGTAATTCAGAACCCCATTCTGTAGGAATATGGGTTCAAATCCCATCACCTCACCTATAAATGATTTTGACCCAGTACCATGATGATTCTTATGTTAAATTAATCCTAAGGATAAGTCATAATTAGAAACTATTTCTTAGTCATGGCATGTAAATGTATTGCAAGTATGAGCATGAATCAGTTTGGCTGGCTGACACTGACTTTCTGTTCTGAGAATATCATTGTTATCCTTTCCTGTTCTGAGGATATCATTGTGCTCCACCACGATGATTTTGTGTACCTTAAAATTATGTGCAGAAGCAGCTGTTAGTTGTCTATCAGATGCTTGTTTAGAGCTCATTGGGGTTCAGTGAGGGCCAGGAGAGATGTGCTTTTCCTTATAAGTACATACAAACAAGGAGTAGGCCATTCAGCCCCTTGTGCTGCTCTGCTATTCAGAATGATCGTGGCTGATCTGATCGTAACTTCAAATTTATACACCTGCCTATGATGGTAACTTCTCAGCCCCTTTACTTAAGAATCTACCTTTTTCTATCTTAAAATATTCACGGAATCTGATCCCACCACCTTTTGAGGAAGATAACTTCCAAGACTCCTGACTGAGCGAAGAAATGTCTCATCTTGTTGTAACTTGGCAATTCTGTTGTCACAGTGACCCCGAGTGTCATCTAATCTGTGAAGAGTACTGAGGATCTTATTATCTTTCAATGACATTATGTCTGACTCTTGTCAATGTAGATACAGACTTGCCTGTTTAACCTTTGCTTGCATGAGAACTGCTCTTTCTAAATATTGGTCTGGTGAACCTTCTCTGAACTGCCTCCAAAGCATTGACATCCTTCCTTAAGTAAGGTGATTAATACTGTGAACAGTATTAGAGAGATGGTTTCACCAGAGCCCTATGTAATGGAATCATAATTTCCATACTTCTGTTTTCCATTCCCTTCTTGATACATTTTGAGTGTTCCCAATAACTTGTTGCATCTGAGTACTAACCTATTGTGATTCTTGCACTGCAACACCCATATTCCTCAACACTTAAGAGCTCTCTTTGCAATCTGTCACGATTTAGATAATATGCTTCTTTTTTAGTCTTCTTGCCAAAACAGATTATTTCTCAATTTCCAATGTTTTACTCCATTTTCCAGATATTTGCTCCCTCACCTTACCTACTTATATCAGTTCTGCAAAAGAGTCACCAGACTCGATGGTTTCTTAACACTGCTTTCTCTTCATAGGTGATGTGAGACCTGCTGGTTTTCCTGCTGATTCTTTTTCTGTTTTCAATTTTATACTGTGTTGTAGCTTCCTTATGTTCTATTTACAATTTACTTTCCTACGTATTTTGTGTCATAGCACACTTAGCAAGCATTCCTTCCATCCTTTCCTCCAAGTTATTGAATTAAATTGTAAACAGTTGTGGTCCTAACACTGATTCCTGTGGCACACCACTCATTATGTAATGCCAGGCACAAAAAGACTTGTTTATTCCTATTCACTGCTTCCAGATTGCCATTCAATCTTCTACCCAGGCCAATATACTACACTCCTCCCCACCCCCACCCCCCCGACACAATGACCGTTTATTTTCCACAATAATCTTTGATATGGCACTTAATCAAATGCCTTCTGCAAATCTAAGTACAGTACATTCTCTAGTTCCTCGTTATTGACAACAAGTGCTGCCTTTTTGAAGAACTCCAATAGATTGGTAAAATGGGCTTCACCAAGATAATGTTGTCTCTGTGATTGGCATGAACTTATTCAAGTGCCCTCCTATAATTTCAATATTAACTTCTAATGTGTTCCCTTTGAAAGATATTAAGCTAACTGGCCCATAGTTCCATGCTTTCTGTCTCCCTTTTTGAATACAGGAGTTATATTCACTATCGTCAGTTTAATGTGAGTGTACCCAAATCAAGGGACCTTCAGAAACTTCAGAACAATCTCAATTTAGAACAATCTCACTAGCCACTTCTCAGGCCCCAAACCCCTTGGATGAAATCCATCAGGACCCAGTCACTTGTTAGTCTGCAACTCCAGAAATATGTTCAGTATCATTTCTCTGCTGACTGTGATATTCCTGAATTCTTCCTTCCCTTCAATTCTGGTTTATCTTTGGGATATTTATTTACAAGTGAGAAACAAATGCTGTCCCAGCCAAGTGTGTGGCTGACCTCACTGAACTTTACAGTCCTCACTCAGGCAACCTTTGAATAACTGCAGGTGTTGTTCACACCATCAACCTAGATGACTGTGATTTTAGAGGACTGCCCCCCCCCCCCCCCATGCCCTCACTCCAGTTTAAAGGAGATTGGTTATTTGGTGGCTGATTCTTACCCGGTCACAGGTTTCATGCCAGCTGGAGAAAGTGGTAAGTGGGATGAAGTGGGCAGAATACTGGCAAACCAGAATAATAAATCTGAAAATGCAACCTTTAGTTAACTAAAAGAAAAACTTGACAAAGGGTTGTATATGCTGCTCAATGGCATTATATTTGCTTGGTTCAAAACAGTGAACTAACAATAATCAACAAATTGTTTCTAATATTTGAGGAACCACATTTACAGCCTCTCCTCCAAACTGGTTATTTACAAGCTATTAGCCACCATAAACCTATGGTCAAAATGTGATGTAATTTATTAGCTGCTTCATTATATTTGTTTTCTGACGTGACACAAGCCATTGAAGTTGAAAGCACTTGCTTGTCTATCACTGCAAATCTTTTCGTGTGCTTTTTGTTTCTGACATTTGCCTTTCTGGATTTTGTAGTCTACACCAACTGTGAATGGTACTTTACTTAAAGACATCAACAGGTGCAGCTTTTTTCCTTTGTCACATTGGTCTTGGGGAAAGTGCTGGATCTGCTAGTTACTGTATACTATGCATCAACCGCAGTGTTCCTTTAAACCTAACTAAGGAAATGTTAGCATAGTGCTCCAGCTACTCGACTGTAGTAATCCAGAGGCTGAGAATAATGATGGGAGATCAAATTTGAAATCCCACTATGGAAATATAAAATTCATAAACATATGAATTTGGAACAAAATGCAAGTCTCAGTAAATGTGACCATTTCATTACCTGCTTGTCATAAAATCCCACCTGGTTCACTTTTGTTTCCTTTAGGGAGGCAATCTCTTGTTGTTATGCAATCTAGTCCACATGTGCCTTTGGACTCTTAACAACGTGTACTATTCTTAATTATTGTCTGAAATGGTCAAGCCTGCCAGTCAGTTAAGCACATTTAAGGATGGGCAATAGTTTCTGGGCTTGTTAGCAACAGTCGCAACCCCTGAATGAATTGTAAACAAAAAGTGAATCTGGTCTCTATCAGCTTACATCTATCCGGAACCAGCAGTGTCAACGCTTTTCAGTTTACAAGGAATATTTTCTTATTGTCCTTCCTTTATAAGACGATGAAAGCTTTGGCTCAGTGCTTCCTCTGAAGGAACATCCCTGAGTGTGTGTGTGCGTGTGTGTGTGCGTGTGTGTGTGTGTAATGGTGTTGGATGAAGAAAAGCACAACCTGCCACTCTGTGAATCCGAATAGGGTTGCTGAAACATGCTGCACTTCTAACTGCCAGGAAAGTTGCTATTTTGTAATGTAAATCACACATTCAAATAGTAAAGAGAAGCAATTGTCTGGCAGAGATTTGTGACAGTGATTAAGTCAAAATTATTGTAGATTTCTTTAACCTGTTTTTCTAATCAACCTGTTCAAGGATGTTGTTATGCAACCCCGGAGCCCGTGGGACTTGAACCACCACGCCACAGGCATCATTCAGTTGATCTTTTTTTTATAGCTTAGGCCAATAAACCTGCTCAACTGGTTAGGCAATTGTTGGAATATTGTGTGCCATTCTGGTCTCCCTCCTATATGAATGATGTTGCGAAACTTGAAAGGGTTCAGAAACGATTTAGAAGGATGTTGCCAGGGTTGGAGAGTTTGAGCTAAATGGAGGCTGAGGGTGACCTTTATAGAGGTTTATAAAATCATGAGGGGCATGGATAGGATGAATGGACAAGGTATTTTCCCTGGGATGGGGGAGTCCAGAACTAGAGGGCATAGGTTTAGGGTGAGAAGGGAAAGATTTAAAAGGGACCTAAGGGGAAACTTTTTTTATGCAAAGGGTAGTGCACGTATGGAATGAGCTGTCAGAGTAAGTGGTAAAGGCTGGTACAATGACAACATTTAAAAGGCATCTGGATGGATGTATGAATAGGAAGAGTTTGGAGGGCTGTGGGCCCAGTGCTGGCAAATGGGACAAATTAATTTAGGATATCTGGTTGGCAAGGATCAGTTGGACCAAAGGATCTGATTCCATGCTGTACATCTCTATGACTAGACTTGAAGAAGGCTTTTGGTATGCTTTCCTTTATAGGTCAGAGTATTGAGTACAGGAGTTGGGAGGTCATGTTACGGCTGTATAGACATTGGTTAGGCCACTGTTGGAATATTGCGTGCAATTCTGGTCTCCTTCCTATCAGAAAGATGTTGTGAAACTTGAAAGGGGTCAGAAAAGATTTAAGGATGTCGCCAGGGTTGGAGGATTTGAGCTATGGGGAGAGGCTGAACAGGCTGGGGCTGTTTTCCCTGGAGTTGAGGGGTGACCTTGTAGAGGTTTACAAAATTATGAGGAGCATGGATAGGATAAATAGACAAAGTCTTTTCCCTGGGGTCGGGGAATCCAGAACTAGAGGGCATAGGTTTAGGTTGAGAGGGGAAAGATATAAAAGAGACCTAAGGGGCAACTTTTTCATGCAGAGGGTGGTACGTGTATGGAATGAGCTGCCAGAGGATGTGGTGGAGGCTGGTCCAATTGCAACACTTAAGAGGCATTTGGATGGGTATATGAATAGGAAGGGTTTGGAGGGATATGGGCCAAGTGCTGGCATGTGGGACTAGATTGGGTTGAGATATCTGGTCGGCATGGACGGGTTGGACCAAAGGGTCTGTTTCCATGCTGTACATCTCTATGACTCTAATTGAATTACTGCATGTTTTAATCTTGCATTATATTATATTTTGCCTATCATCTGGCAGTACACACAACAGTTTTCTGTTTCCAACTTTTAAGGTGTTGCTTCTTGTGATGTAATTCTAAATGCAGTAAAGTTTGAATAATTTTGATGGAAATTTATCTTTTAAATGGTTTATTTAAAGGTAACCAGCATTAAAGATAATAACATTAGTTAAATATTTAATACATTACTAGTTGAAATTTGAAGTGTAACCAAACCAGCAATTGGGGATAATGTTGTGAAACGTAAAGGTGAAAGGTTGAAGGAACCATTGTTTGGCAATTAGCAGTGTAAGTGAAACATTCATTATACAGCATGCTGGGAAGTTGATGAACTGTACAGCAAGACTGAGCCTACAGTCACCACTGAGATGAGTCATAACAAAGACTATAAAATATTTATGAGTACAATGAACAGTGAACTGGGGTTTTCTGATGCATGTGTAAAATCTTTTGATGAAAAATTGTTACACCATTAGTTCTTAAAGGAATGCTCTTTACATAAAAATGTAACTGTCTAAAACCTGAAAGAACAAAGGAAGCACATTCTCTAATAAAAAGGATAAAGATGCATCTTCAACCCCTCTAATTAGCAGGTGAAATTTTATTTCAAAAATCAGCATGCATTTAAATTCAGAATTTTTTTATCTGAGAATTGGAACTGATATTTTGTGTAAATGACGTGTGTGCACCTGCAATGGTTATTGCTCAACATCTTCTATGACAAATCGTACTAAAGCAAATGTAATAAATTTTAGAGCAACAATAAAATTGGATGCTGAATCCAACTGCTTTATTGGTTATTACAGGTCACTTACATGGGCAAAAGCGGAGGTGGCGATTTAATTTAAAACTACTTAAAGATTGGCAAGAATTTTACAGCATTTAGAACTTTGGTTGTACTATTAGGAAAGAATGATGAGACTGATTGCAGAACTTAGAGATGTATGTTAAGGTGACTTACAGGATTGACTTTGTTACAGTTGACAAGGAAAGAAAAATGGCTTAATTATATTGATGACAAGCATGGGTAATATTGAAAATGTTCTGTGACCATAGGAAAAAGAGTAGGTGATTCAGTCTCTGCCACCTGCCCCATCATTCTAGATTGTTGCTAATTATCTCAATGCTGTTTTCCCTCAACCTCTCCATACTCCTTACTGCCGTTAACAGGTGCCGATTGATTTCTGTCTTGAAACTGCTCAATGATTGACCTTCCCCAACTATCTGGAATATCAAATTTCCAACGATTAATTGTCCTCCGAGTGAAGAAATTCCTCATCATGTTAGACTTAAATGGCATGCCCCTTATCCTGAGATTATGCCATTGTTGCTTAGCGACACCAGCTGGGGAAGCACTCTATGCATCACCCTATCATACCCTGCCAGAATTTTATAAATTTCAGAGATCTCCTGTCATTCCTTGAAACTCTGGAGAATATAGAATGTAGAGGGCAGCATGGCGTCTCAGTGGTAAGCACTGCTGTCTCACAGTGCCAATGACCAAGGTTCGATTTCAGTCTTGGGTAACTGTCTGTGGAATTTGTATGTTCTCCTTGTATCTGCATGGGTTTCCTCTGGGTGTTCCAGTTTCCTCCCACAGTTCAGGTAAATGCAGGGTGGATTAGCCATGGTGTACTAGGGTTTATGGGATAAGGTGGGTCTGGGTGGGATGTTCTTTGGAGCGTCAATGTAGCCATATTGGGCTGATTGGCCTTTTTTCTGCACTGTAGGGATTCTATGATACAGATCCATTTTCCTCAATCTCTCCTCATGAGATAATGCTGCTATACCAGGGATTAATGTGGTGAACCTCTTGATTGGAGGTATTAGCGAATCCTTATATAACTGCAGCAAAACATTTGTACTCAAATCCCCATGAAATTAATGTCTTTCTAATTGCTTCCGGTACCTGCATGCTAGCTTTAGTGACTCATTAACAAGCACTCTCTGATTCTTTTGAACACTCAGATTTCTTAACCTTTCACAATGGAGGTGGGAAAGGCTTTGGTGGTAAATTCCTGTTACCTATTCTTCCAATAGTTTGTTGTAATTTTATTAGAAACATTTAAAAACCATATTTTTCTTCGTGGTACTGTTTTTTTTATTCTTGCATTGAAGATATGAAATTAAAGCTGAACAACTAATAAGCTGGACCTTTTCTAATTTATTTTGAAAGTTTGTGTTGAGTACAGTTTGATTCAAATTATCGCACAAATGAGATTTGTTCAAGTACACTTTCTATTTACGCTCATCCTGTTATCAATTAAATGTGATGAGAGTAGGTACAAGATAATAACCTGCTGATATTTAATTTATCTCCAAACTGGTGAAACATGACATTGGCCAACTCTTTAAGTAGCATGAGCAAAATTGTTTTCTGATTGTGGGAACCAGTTAAAATCTTTCAAAATTCTTTCATTTGATATGGACGTCATTGGGTAGATCAGCATTTATTGTTCATCCCTAATTGCTTGTGAGAAAATGATGTTGAACTCACTTGTTTAACCGTTGCATTCATGGGACATAGAGATATCTGTTAGTGCTGTGAAGGAGAGAGTTTCAGGATTTTTATTCAACTACTGTAAAGGAACAATGATATAGGTCCAAGTTAGAATGGCCCATAGTTTGTAGTTTTCAGGTTCCCATACATCTGTGGCCCTTGTTATTCTAGGTAGTAGAAGCTGTGGGTTTGGAAGGTGCTTTCAAAGGAGCCTGGATGAGATACTGTGAAGCATCTTGTAAATCATGCATTCTGCTACCATTATGTTGTAATCGTGAAGGGCGGGTATTGTTAAAACTGGTTGACCTGCCAATCAAGAGTGATGCTTTGTCCTGAATGGTGTCAAGCCTTTTGAACGTTGTTGGAGCAGCAGCTATCTAGACAAGTGGTGAGTATTCCTTTAAGTTCTGATTTATGCCATGGAGCTAATAGACTCACATTGAGGTGAGTTGCTCACTACATAATTCCTAGATTTTGACTTGCTATTATATTCACATCATTTAAGTGGTCTGCTAGTTCAGTTTCCAGTCACTGGTAGCCTCCAGAATAATAGTTGGGAACTGAATGATAATAAACATTGAGTGTCACAGGAACAGGATGCCACTTCTTGAAGATAGCACTTGTATGGCACAAATGTTATGCCAGTAATTCAGTTTAAAACTGGATATTATGCAGGTCTTGCAGCATTTGGACATGGACTGCTTCAGTATCTATGATCAGATGCATGGTATTGAACATTGTCCAATTATCGGCGAACACTCCCGCTTCTAATCTTACGTTGGAACGTGATTGATAAAGGAGCTGATGATGATTGGTGTGAAGTTTCTGTCTTGAGAAACTCCTGCAGTGATTTCCTTGGATTGAGATAGTAGAAATTCAATAACTGCAACCACCTTCCTGTTTGCTCGGTGTGACTCCAAACAGCAGAGCTTTCCCCTGAATCCCTTTGACTTCAGTTTTGCTCGGGCTCCTCACTCAGTCAAATGTGGCTTGATATCAAGGACTATTACTATCGGCAATAATTATCACTGACAGTAAATGACCATCAAATTAGCTGTTGCACTACACAATGTCATGGTCAGATTGTTTTGGCCTTAATGATTGAAAGTACGTTTTATTGGATACTAATGGGTGTGTGCTATGTCACTTTTTTTAAACATTGTTCTTATACATATTTCTACAGTTAAGAATAACTATATTGCATGAAGTCATCGAGGGTTATCCTCTATACCCAAATTTTCAGAGGGTCTCGCAGGAGACTAATACAAAAATGACAAAGTCACATTGGCCTTGGAAGATGCAACGCAGATTCACCAGACCAATTGACTTATATTGGGAATCAGTTAAATAAGCTGGCTTCTATTCCCTCTGTTACTTACTTCTCTTGAATGTAAATTTAATAATCACATGCAAGAATTGATGAAACATTATTTTTTTTTTAATTCGAAAGATAAGACTAAGTATAGACCATCTTACCTGGGACCTGAATTATTCCTATTACTGCTACTTCAGACTAGCCAACAAGTCCTATTTGTTGAGCTATGTAATGACTGACAAAATTACTATATCCCTTTTAGATGCATGTTGTTAATGCCTTTGAGGATGTACACTTGAGCTTAACTGTGACCACCATGCTTGGCAATGGAGACAAGTTATATTTAAAATATCAACCTGATCATATATGGTATAATATCAGTGGCAGGTGGGATTTGAACCCAGTCCTTCTAGTCTAGATGTAGGGACATTAACATAGAGACTTAGAGAGAAAAACTATATGCTGTAAGCAGTCATTGGAAGAGGCTCAAGTGTTTACTTTATGCATATTACCACTGGGATATATGTACCACTTATATTTTAAAAAATGTTTTGGAAAGTAAAAACTATTTTTGTTTTATATTAACTATAGGAAGTATCTTGTGAAACTTCAGTGGGTTCAGAAAAGATTTTAAAAGATATTGCCAATGTTGGAGAGTTGAACTATAGAGAGAGGTTGAATAGGCTGGGGTTATTTTCCCGAGAGTGTCAGAAGCTGAGGGGTGACTTTACAGAAGTTTGTAAAGTCACGTGGGGCATAATTTGGAGGAGCCGGTGTTGGACTGGGGTGGACAAAGTTAAGAATCATACAACACCAGGTTATAGTCCAACCGGTTTATTTGGAAGCACTAGCTTTTGAAGCACTGCTCCTTCATCAGGTGGTTGTGGAGTATAAGATCAGAAGACATAGAACTTATAGCAAAAGAGTTACAGTGTCATGGAGCTGTAATGATATATTAAATAAATTTAGATTAAGTCTTTCATCTTTTAGAATGGGATATGCTACTTCCAGTTCTTTAGTATTTAAATCCCAGGACTCCTTTTAAGTTACATTCTCAAAATAGCTTTTGGCTTTTCTAACATTAGGTGCCATCTCAGCTCAGACAGTGCATTAAGGGCGCGAGGTTAAACTCTGTCTCTGTCTCTGTCCCAATGTTGGGTCAGACTGGTTCTATTTCTAAAGTGGGACTTAAAGAACCTTACATGGATTTATGCAGTTTTTGAGCAAAGTAAAATATAATTCTGCAAATACAAATTCACCCCATAAACTTATATGTGTGCATGTGCAGGAGAGACAGAGTGTGTGTGTATGAGTGTGACAGTGCAAGTGCATGTGAAAGAGTATATGTGTGAGCTTGCTCAAGTATAAGCCTGTGAGAGGGTGCACGCGTGGGTGAGAGTGTGGGGCGGAGGGGGTGCATGTGTGCGTATGAGAGCAGGTCCATGTGTGTGTGTGTGTCTGAGTGTGAGAGAGTGTATAGTGCAGTGGGGTCATCTGGAGTGTGACATGAACCCAAGGTCCTGGTTGAGGCCATCCTCAAATTGGTTATCAGCTTCTGCTCGGCCACTTTACATTGTTGCTTGTCCTGACGTCTGCCTTGGAGGATGGTCACCTGAAGGTCTGAGGCTGAATATCCAGGACCATTGAAGTGTTCCCCACTGAAGTGAACACTCCTGCCTGATGATTGTTGCGCAGTGTCCATTCATCCATTGCTCAGTCTTGCCAATTTACCTTGCCTCAAGGCATCCTTACCTGCAGCGTATGAGATAGACAACATTGGCTGACTCACACGAGAACCTGCCACGTACATAGTGGGTGGTGTTCCCACGTATAATGGTGGTATCCGTGTTGATACTCTAACACGCCTTGCAGCGGCTGCCGTGACAAAGTTGTACGTGTTGTGGTTGATGTTGTGGGGCATAAATAGGGTGAATAGCCAGGGTCTTTCCCCCAGGGTAATATGAGTCCAAAACTAGTGGGCATAGGTTTAAGTTGAGAAGGGAATGATTTAAAAGGGACCTAAGGGGCAACTTTTCCATGCAGATGTTATTACGTGTATGGAATGAGCTCCCAGAGGAAGTGGTGGAGGCTGGTACAATGACAGCATTTAAAAGGCATCCGAATGGTTATATCAATAGGAAGGGTTTAGAAGGATATGGGCTAAATGCTGGCAAATGGAACTAGATTAATTTAAGATATTTGGTCAGCATCGACGAATTGGACTGAAGGGTTTGTTTCCATGCTGTTCAGCTCTATGAGTCTATAACTAAGTCTGTGCATCAAAATGAGGTTAACTTAGTTGAAAATGTCAAAATAAAGGGTAATAAAATGTATCATATCACCATATTCCAATACATTACAATAATTTACTCACTGAGCACAGATGGTTAATGAGAAATGAAAATATTCTTTCCTCAGCAATTTGCAAACCACAAACAATTTCTCATCTCCTTAGTAAAGACTGATGCACATTGCATAAAAACACGTAATGAAAGTTCTCAATATCATGGAAAATGCCCAGGGTGTGTCCATGGGTGTATTTGTGACTTATTTTGTTAATAATTCCCTAACACTTGTGCTGATTTTCAGATTGGTTTCTTTATCTGTTTATAAAACTCTGTGATGCTTATGAAGGTTATTTTGGTGGCAGTGCAACAAAGCACGAGGTGTTGAACTCAAAAAGGTGCGCAGATCCCTTTTATCAATGGTGAGTTTTACTATTGGTTCCATTGAAATATTCAGGTTTAGGAGTCACCTCATATTGGTGAGGTTGATTGAGTGATACTACTGAAACCTTCAAGTTGGTTGGGGTTTGGAATGTGGCATTATTACATTGCAGAGTGACAAAGTAGGCACCAACACTTTTTTTTGCAGACCCTCTTCAGCAACGGACCAATCTACCACATGCATGCAATTTTTCAGGCAGTCCATATAGGTTTCATCTACACCACTTACTGGTAAGAGGTTTTGTGGAAATACCTGGTGTATGAATTTTCTGGCTGCATTCCCCCAATAATTTTAGCATCTTCCACTATCATGAACCTTGTTCTCATGAATAGATGTTCCACCTTAAGTGAACCTTGATGGACACTGTCAACATAGGCAGGCCTGTAACCAATCTGAGTTGATGTACTGGCCCCCTGACTGTGCCTGGTGGACTTCCTTGGAAATTGAATCGTTTACAACCTACAACTCAGGGTATTATTTCAAATAAACTTTAAATTAAATCAAGTCAAAATAATGAATTGTGCATTAGAAAAGTAATTATCTATGTTTTAGCTCCACCTAGTGGATTGAACTGAATTTGTTTCTTTGTAAAAGCTCAGTTATATTTCAGATGTACTTAATTCTAAGTTCTTTTTTTTGTTATTTCATGAAATTTATGCACTTCATTCAATTTATCATTCTGCTGATGGTGCTACAGTGGTTTTCCCTTTAATTAGATACTTCTGAATTTGTGACAAAAAATTACAGGTAGACTAATGTATCTGTGGGGGATATTTTCCAAGACCTACCGTGGAAGTCCGAAATCGCGGATAGTAGTGAACCCAATCATTTAAATGGGGAATTTACCTCCCTGGCAGCCCCCTGGTCCCTGGTTCTGGAATGTTCTATGCAATATGTTCGGCTGCGGTAAACCATGGGTAAATGGACCCATGGATACGACAGTTACCCTATGTTTACTAAACAACAGCCAAAGGAAAACTAATTTGAGACTTGGACTGTAACCCTCTGGGCATCACTATTTTGCTAGGCTATGTGCTGTTGTAAACTAATAGGTTAGCTGAATGTTCTTGGGTAAGAAATACAACATTAGCATTAGAATTCAATATTAAAATCTAATGTGTGAATTATTCATCGAGTTCAGTTTTACATTTTGCTCTTCATTCTGGCATACATGTATCTTCTGTTATGATTTTGTTCCATGGCTTGATTTAATTTTCTTCCCATTGTGTGTAAATGGTTAATTGTAAGGACAGGAATGTTCATTGCTAGCCCAAGTAACAGCCTCTTCATTTACAGTCAAACAATTGAAAATATAAGCCTGAACTTCAAAACATATTGCATGGCATTTTGCTTTGGAAACAGCTATTATTTGATTGAAAAAAATGTTTTCTTACTTGTTTTCAAAATGCTTAGGCTTTGTATAAATACTACAGGCGGTTCTGTTATAACGTGCATTTCTTCAACGTGAATTAGCCAAAATGCTATTGAAGAATTTAAACTATTATTTGTGAAATGTGAATTTTCCATATCTGTATTGGCTATAACATGATACCGGTCCCATTGGTTTAAATGGTGCTGCAATTATGCAATTTTCTTATAACATGGAATCGCGTGGGAAGAGAACTATCCGGTAAATCAGAACAGACTGTATTACAACAGTTAAAATAGTTACTTTACACATACGGTTTAGATAATCTTGGGCTCAATAATGGATGAAAACATTACAATAACCAAAGTTTTGTTTTGCTGAGTGAGTGAAAAGGCTAGTTAACCATTTTGTCTTGTTTAAAACTTAATCGTACTTTATGCAATCTCTAAGTCTATTCATGGACCCCTTGCTTTTGAAATATGTCAAAAAATTTTAAACCCTGTTATTCTATTTACTTCAAAGCTTTGAAAAATAAATTTACAGGATGTTGGCATTTCTGGCAAGGACAGAATCTCTATCCATCCTTATGTGGTTGGGAACCTTTGAGGTACAAGAGGTATAGATGCACACAGTGCTATAAAGGAGGAAGTTCCAACATATTGACCCAGAGATATAATAGGCACTTTATTTCCAGGTAAGCTTGTGGAATGACTTGAATTGTAAACACTAGCTTCTGATCTTGTTGGTTGAGGTTGTGGGTTTAGAAGGAACAGTTGAAAGAACCTTGATGGTTTGCTGCAGCGCAACTTTTAGATTGGGCACACAGCAATTGCTGCATGTTGGTGGATAGTGTGTCAATCAAGTAGGCTGCTTTACCGTGGATAATATTAAGCCTCCTGAGTATTGTTGGACCTGTCCTCATCCAGCAATTGTGGTGTATTCCGTTTTGATCCAGATTTGGGCCTTGTCAAATGTCTTTTGGGAGTCAGGAGGTTAGTAATTCATTGTAGATTTTATGAGAATTTGACCAACTCCCTTAGCCACTGTGTGTTTGTGGCTGATTCATTTCAGTTTCTCATCAGTTGAGACTCCCAGTATTTGGATAGGTGTGGCAAGGTATGAGGAATTATGATTAAACTTCTTTTTGTTTTACATAGTTATTGCACAGTGCAAGTGGTATTTGTCACTAATTTACCCAAGCCTGAAGGTGCTTTGGGTCTTATTGCATGTGGGCATGGACTACTGGGGTATCAGAGGATTTTGAATGGTACTAAGTGCTGTACAATCGTAAGTATGTATCCCACTTCTGTCTTCATGTTGGAGGGAAGTTCATTGAAGCAGTGAAAGATGCTTGAACCCAATGCAGTATTCTTGTAACGATGTCCCAGAGCTGAGATGATTGCTGTCCCACAAAGAGAGCCATCTTTCTTTATGCTACATTTGACTCCAATCCATGAAGAGCTTTCCCCCGATTTCTATTCACTTCAAATTTCCTAGGGTTTATGAATCACCATGGTCAAATGCTACTTTGCTGTTGGGACAAGTTGTTCTCACCTCAACTCTTCAGTACAACTCTTTTGTCTATGTTTGGATTAAGGCTGTAATGAGAATGTAGAGCCAATGGTACTGGATGCACCCAAATTGAGGATGGACAAGCAGGCTATTGGAAATTAAATACAGCCTGATAACATTATTGATAATTTCTTCCATCCTTTTACTGATGAGTGTGGATAGGCTGTTAAGGTGGTAATTGTATTTATCTAGCTCTTTATAAACAGATTATATCTGAGAAATGTAACATAATGTAGATGCTGGTGTTGTAATTGTACTGGACTGGCTTGGCCTCGGGCATGGTGCAAAAATGAGACTCGCTGCCAGCAAACTTTGCAGATAAAATGCCATCGGGACTATCAAATTACTGAGAAACATGAAAGTCTCCCACAGAATGTATTATGTACATTTACTATTTAAATTTATTAAATGTGAGGAGTACTGATTCATTAGCTGAAGGGAGTTAATGGGTGATTATTCAACTGGCATTTCCTTGCCCAAGTTTAAGTTGATATAGTGAAAATTCACGGGCATTGCTAACTATATCTTACAGTGCCACCACATCTGCTGTGCCTGCCCTACCAATGGGACAAGTCATTACCAGGGATGGTGTTGGTATCTGTTTCTCTCTTACCTTTCTCCTGTGTTTGCTTTCCTAATTTCTACCTTGTTATCCCTTTCATGGTTGTGAGGTTGAAAGTCCAGCAGAATTTGATTCTGCCAAAATGAACATGTATTTTGAATCTGGCATTATACATAATCTTTTCATGGTTGACCCATCAGCAAAATACTATTGAGTAGTCTGGAATATTAATATCCTCCCTACCAATCCCCAATTAGCTTGCTGTCCTCTTTCCTAAGGAGACTATTGAAATCTATTCCTTAGGGAGAAATCAAGGGCCCGTAATAATCAAGATTCCTCTGGGATGTAGTGTTCGGTATTTTACTGCTGGCCTATTTGATGCAGCTATACCAATTAAAGACCTGATCATGCTTTGTGCATTTATCTTGTTTGGTATGCATAGAAAAATTAATTAATAAGATGTGAACTTGCTGTGAAATATTGTACCTGTTTATCCCAGGCTGTTGTAGTATTGCTGACAGTTATTTCTGTTAACAATTATGATTTTACACATTAAACAAAATAGCAATTATTTTACATGTAGAGCATCATTTTAACTCTTAGTGGGTGTACAAAACCGGGTCCCATATAGTTTTGAAGAACAGACTGCTTTTCTCATTTCCTGTCAGTTGACTGATAGACCTGTAATCCTTGTAGTTTTCCATTTTTAGTAGTCTTAGTAATCTGCTATTTTAAAGTATTCATTTGTCTAGCATCTGAGATTGGAACAGTCGCAGCAAAAATGGTGTTGCTGCATTTGTGGTGCACATGGTACCCTATTTTTTCTGTAGAAGTGGCCAATGGCCTGTAAAATGTGTGGAACCTGCATGTAATGTATAACAGTCAAAAAATATACATAACTAAACTATCAAGGTAATTGTGAAAGAGAGCATGCCATGATGATTTGCATTAAAAATCAAAACAATTGAAAGTTATGAATAAATTTGTTGTGTTCTGGAGGCTAAAATTAACATGAAATCATCTCTGCATTGAAGACGGTGTATTAGTTAAGCTTTCTAATGATCTGTAGTTATTTTATGATTGTGCTACTTCCCTGTGTCATTAGCACTTATACGCAAATAAACATATTCAAACAAAACTAAAATAGACAAAATAAAAAGGTATCAATTGTTCATTTTTAAAAGAAATTGTCTAACAGAAACTCAATTTAACTATCATAGCTAGCAATATTCTGTTGCAGTGTGAGGCAGGGTACACACTGTGCAATGTGAATGCAGAACAAGGATTGAAAGATACCACATGGACCTTGTTCTATGGGAAATAGTTTGGCATTTTGAAAAAGTGCAGCCATTCAGCTGAGTTGCTACTATATAGTGCTGACACATGTGGTATTTTCCACTGAGAAAGTACATTCATTGGGGGAGGTGGGCATAACCTGTCTCCATTAACTGAGACAGTACTAACTATGTTTGTGCCTGTTGGACCCTATAGCCCTTTATCCTACTTGCCCTCAGTACCCCCTCCATCAGCCCCTTGCACTTTTGTTGTGAAAGAAACAATGTTGTACTTTTTTCTTACTCACGCTATTAAATCCAGTCCTTGGCGTTTATTTTTCCCTTTAGGAAATTTCAGACAACAACATTATAAGCTGGTGTTACAGACTGGACACATTGAGACTTTAAAGAGGTTTACGTTCACCATATTACAAACACAGTTACTCTTTTTGAAGGGAGGCAAATGGCACAGATGCATTTTCAATGAATTTTGAAATTTATTATTGATCGCTTCTCCTTTAGACAGGGTTGACAGGCAATGGGATGGTCTAGACCTGGAGCTGTGTGTTGGTTCTTGGTCTGGGAAAGAACCTAGGTTGGAAAGGCTGGATGGTGCACACCAGTACACAAGGCTGGTTGGGCAGAGGGCAATGAGTGCGACAAGTGGGAAATAGAGAGAAACATTCTGCACCACAGAGATGGCTCTGTACTGAGGCAGTTCAAGGAGTGAGGGTGAGGGGTTAATGCTGAAGAGAGAAGTGTCAAAAGCAATGTCGCACCATGGTTGCCTGGATTAGGGGTTCCAAGAGGAAACTAATGTAGGGAATTTATCTTCGGTAACTGGTGGGATGGCAGGTGGAGATAAAATCATAGAAGTATGCAGAGCAAAGAGGCTTTTCAGTCCATTGAGTCTGTGCTGCCAAAACTACACTAATTCCACTTTGCAAAACTTGGTCCATTTTCTTGAAATTTATGACATTTCAAATGCTCATCCAAGTAATTTGTTCAAGGTTGTGAGGTTCCCACACTTGCTGCCCTCCCAGGCAGTGCATTCCAGATCTCCACAACCCTCTCTGTTTCCCTGAAATCCCCTTTAAACCTCTTGTATTTCATGCTAAAATTATGCCTGCTCCCCACCCCACCCTTGTTGATTCTTCAACTAAGTGGAACAACTGCTTTATATCCATTCTCTCCTAATCTTATTCACCTCAATCAGGTCCCCCCTCAACCTTCTCTGCTGCAAAGGAAGCAAACTGAGCTGATCCAGCCTGTCTTCATAGCCCCATCCCAGGATACATCCTGGTGAATCCCCTCTGCACCAGACTCTGGTGGGTTCCTGCTTTTGGCATAGATGCCTTTCATAAGTGTTCCTGAGCACAAAATATTTTGAAATTAGGCTCTATCCCCAAGATAAAGTCAATGACACATGTAAATCTCATTGCACCCAGTATATGTTGGCTTAACGGCAGTGAGCACCTGTTGACGTTATGCAATTTGTAAACTCCATGGTTGACCCTGTTTAATTCTATGGCACAAGGGAGAGTGCAGGAAGATGTGGAAGCTAAGAACTGACGGTGGTGAGGCCAGTTTTAGAGGGTCATTAGTTGTTTCTAGGAATGTAAGAGGGATCCTACAGAAGATGAGTGGAGGAATGGTCGGAGTCATAGAAAAACAGATGAACAGTTGTTGTGTGTGTGGTGTGGACAATCAGTCAAGAAAAGTCTCTAAAGTATCAGTACAAATGTGGGTCCGTCGAAGGATGTTGGCTGGAGAGTTCTGGATTTGGAGTTCACGTACAACATTTCAATTCTCCACACTGACAATGTCCTTTACAATGCACAAAGTGAGGTCCAACTGGGACTTTGTTTTCAGCTATGTCCCACAGGATAAAAAGTACAACACTGGACACTTAGATTTAATAGCGTGAGTAAGAAAAAAGTACAACATTGTTTCTTTCACAACAAAAGAAATGTTCCCAAGTCCCCAGCAACCACTAATTTGTTCCTACCATGAGGTATACCAGGTCATTTAGCTCTGTGACTAAGCTAGTCTCAACAAATAAAAATGATGCATACATGAATGAAGTGAAACCAATGTAACGTGAAATATTATGATGTAGTGTATGACTTATTTATGTTTTAATTTATTTTTGAGTTCAGTTTTGAATGTTGGACACGTAGAATGTGGAGTTTGTGTCTGAAAGAGTTTAATGATTAATTTGTAAGTATTTTTGTAGTCAGAGTAATCTCTTTTAAAAGGTTGATGGAGTGAATTCCAAGAACCAGTGACATTTTGTTTATATTGGAAGAATTTGAGTAAAGGAAGTATAGAGTGTAGTACAAAGTTAAATATCTCACAACACCAGGTTATAGTCCAACAGGTTTATTTGGAAGCACTAGTTTTCGGAGCACTGCTCCTTGTTCAGGTGGTTGTGGAGGTTAAGATTATGCTCTCAGAATTTATAGCCAAAGGAGTCCAGTGTCATGGAGATGTGATACAGTAAACAATCTTAGATTAAAACTTTCATCTTTTATAATGGGATTTGCTTGTTTCTGTTCTTTGATATGTAAATCCCAGGAACTTCTTTTAAATCACATTGTCAAGATAGCTCAGTTTTTAGGTGTGAAATCTGTCTGTGTCCCAATGCTATGTCAGACTGACAAACCTCTGTGTAGTTTTACATGGATTCATTTAGTTTTTGAGCAAAATAAATGTAATTCTGCAAAAACAAATTCACCCCATAAGCTTATTGTGTGTGTGTGTGTGTGTGTGAGTGAGCTTGGTTAAGTGTCAGAGAGTGAGTGTGGGGGATGTATGTGTGTGCATATGAGAGAGAGCTTGTGTATAAGGGAGGGTGTGTGAGTATGTATGAATATGTGTGTTTGAGAGTGTGTGTATTGTATAGTGGGGTCACTTTAGTACCTACCTCTTTCTCATTCCTGTAGAGTGGATAGAGCCAAAGCAGGTGATGGGCTACTTGACATTCAGCTACGCATGTGGAGAGCAACCTCACTCTGACTATCTCAAGCAGCTGACTGTGTTCAAGCCTCTGGACTGACATTGCAGTCTGCCCTTGATGAAGGGCTTTTGCCCGAAACGTCGATTTTGCCTGTCCTCGGATGCTGCCTGAATTGCTGTGCTCTTCCAGCACCACTGATCCAGAATCTGGTTTCCAGCATCTGCAGTCATTGTTTTTACCTCCTTGACTTACTGTGCCAGGCTACTTCCCTTGACTTGATGGAGGCCTGCTAACAACTATAGTATATGTCCTGAATGTATGTTTTTTCTAAATGTCAGCATTACAGCAGCACTGTGAGCCTGGTATAGCTGGCTGAGGGGGCAAAAGACAAATAAAGACAAGACAGTGATAAAGTATATATCCCAGTTGGCTTAGTGTGAGTGTACAGTATGACCACAAGCAAAGAGCCCTGAGAGGCTGCCTGGTTCAGTCCCTGAGCTGGGTTGTATCCCTGAGTAGGCCGAAGTGGGTACTGCAGATGCTGGAGGTCAGAGCCAAGGTTAGAGTGGTGCTGGAAACGCACAGAAGGTCAGACAGCATCCAAGGAGCAGGAAAAATCAACGTTTTGTGTAAAAGCCCTTCCTGATGAAGGCTTTTGCCTAAAATATCAATTTTCCCTGCTGCTCGGATGCTACCTGACCTGCTGTGTATTTCCAGCACCACTCTAACCTTGACTTATGTCGCTGAGTGTGCTGTGACCTCGCTACGGTATTACAATGATGGTTGCTGGGACAGTATTGAAGTGAAGAATAATCCTGTAAATGGATCAGAAATTGAACCATGAGGGTTTTTTGAGACTGTCACGTGTTGGATGCCATTTTTAATCCAAGAACAAGTGTCACTGTCTTATTAAATAATTTACTATATTGAAGAAATAGAACTTACAGCCTACAGAGATAAAACTTTATGGATCACAAAAACCAGCTTTCAGGATTGATGGAATGCTACTGGCAAAACAGTATCATTTTTACTGATAAGGTGCAGAGCTGTATTGAACAATTTTACTTTTCTTTTGTTGATAAGTGGAAGTATTTTCATTTTTCATTATACTTTTCCCTTTCAAAATTACCTGTAGAGTGAAGGTGCTGCAAAGGTAATGTTTTTAGACTTGTTGATTTATTTTGAGAATATAGGATTATTACTTATGGAGATTATTTTTTGCTGCAAATTCCCAATAGGCATTTAATTCATTTTGCAGTAATTTTCTGGTTTTGCTTTTTAAACAAAAAGTTAAATGCCCATCAGCTTTGTAAAGACTTTTCGCCTAAAGTTGTCATCTAGAACAACTGGAGCTTTGAAATTAAGCCAGGCTTAAGTGTATCTAATGTTGAGCAGGTGACTTATTCTGAGCAGGTATATGCCTGAATATTGTAATTCTATTTGTTCTTGTAGCTACCCCTTTCTACAGACACACACATATATGGTCACCACAAGGGCTCTATTGTGTGAACATCTTATCATGGTCTTATGGCACAATGGTAAAGTTAGAACTTCTGAGTTGAGTGTGCGAGAGTGATGTTATAAAATTTCTGAGCGGGTTACTTACAAATGATTTTAACTGATTTTTATCTGTACTGCTACAAGTAGGTCCTTGATTATTGTACTGGTACCAATAATGACTTACATACTTGAAAACATGAACAGCACGGTGGAGCCTGTCATCTTGCTGTTCAATGGAGGGAAAAAAAAGATTCAATTGTTTTTCTTCCTGAAAAGGTGTCTGATAAAGCCATCAGAGAAAAAAATTAAATATTTTATAAATAACAGTATAAGAACAAAATGTTTATGCAGCTTACACAAGGCCATTGTTAGCTTACAACTAAATTCCACTCTGCAGTTTTGAGTGATGCTAAAGCCAGATAAAGCATGAAGTGTGAGCACATTAGGTTGATATTGACAAAATAAAATTGATACCCTGACAAGATTACTTATCTGTGGACAATACATTTGAATCCCTTCACCTTATTCCTGTTGAGGAATAGTTTGGGTTTACCCAGTCAATACCTGTAATTAAGATTAAATTTGATCCATTGGCTAGCTTGGATTATATTTGCACTTACACTATTTATCAGAGTAGGTGAATGAATTGAGGTTTTTTTTGAGTGTAAAAAAAGTCTGATAAGGTCATTGTAAATTACAGTTTGTTAGTTCTAAAATCTTAGCAAATAAGATTAATTGATCTAATAAATAATGGTTTTGAATAGAGATTTGTCAGAGTAATTTGGCATTAGCTGCTTGTTGATTTTAAATTTGCCATTGAGTTCAATGTTAGAGATTTATATAAATTAGTAAGATTAATTTAGCATTCCATTTCTTCTTTAGATGACAAGTTAATGACATTATGTAGGCAGGGGACCGAATAGATTAAAGTCTATATGCTCGCAGTTAGCCATTTTTCTAGAATTCATATATTCTTGTCATTTTGCATGGAGAAACCTTATCACTTACTGGGAGGATGATCTATCCAAGTAATCTCTATCCATAGAAAGGCTAATCATTCCTTTTGGATTTTCCAGGCTATATTCACCTTCCATTGTCCATATCTGCACAAGCTGATTTGAATTTCATTTCACTTACAAATTTTGTACATCTAAGTGGCATCCTGTACGTTCTTATACCTTGCAAGTATAGATATACACTCTTGACTTCTATACTCTCAAATTTCACAGAAAACATTCTATTATATATATATAATATGTATATATATATATATATATACATATATATACAGTCAGCTCTGTTAGAACGTAGTAGTTCTATTCTTGTGCAAACCCGTGTTATAAGAGAATTGTGTAATAGCAGCACCATTTAAACTAATGGGGCTGGAATCGATTTATAACCAATAAATGACATAAAAGTTCGTGCTTTAGAAACAGTGACCCCAATTTGTCAATCCTGTTATAACGAATTTGTGTTAATGAATTTGTGTTAATGTGGTATAGCAAAACAGCTTGTATATAAAAAAGGCAGAATATTTCTATACCTATTATAGCAAAGACCACTGAAAGAATTAGAATTAAATCAAAAATTGACATTACTGCCAAAGATTTTTAAAGATTTCTGTGCAATCTGAGTGGCTTTTCTGGTGGTGATCACCCCACACAGCAAGTTTGGTAGCCCTGGCAACCTCCAAGTCAATTGGTTCAGGCACCTAAAGATAGATTACTTGTTTGTTTCTTTTTCAGTTCTTTATCCACAAAAATTTTCATACAACTCCAGACAAACCAGGACACCTTTGTGTTCTTTTACAAGGCATCTCGTGGCTTGAATTTTTAAGTTTTGGTTAAACATAAAATTTTGGCTCTACACCTTCATGGTTAACTAGCATAAACTCTTTCTTTTCTTAGTATTTATCTTAAGTGGAATTGTGTTTGATGTGCACTTTAAGGTAATTTCTAAGGCAAAAATAGTCAATAATAGAATTTGAGTATTGCTGAAAGAGTAACACATTTTGTTGAAGTTTTTCATTTTGCACTCCTCAGAAGAATTTGCAAGAAAACCAATACCAGGAGAAAATCAGCATTTATAATCTGAGAGGAGCGTGCTGATTGGTTGGTGTGTGGACTCTGATTGGTAGAGGCATTGCCATGAAGAATTGACATGGAGCACCAGCTAGTAATGGCTGACCATTAACTGCCAGGGTTCATATAAATATTAAAAATGCAGATTAACTCCATTTGATCAGGGCATTGACTTAAGAAATGAGACAGCAAAGGCTGGTCACCTATTCTTTTGAAGTGAAGCATAGGCAATACGTGTACATGTTCCTTCTGTCTGCAAAGAATGGAGGCCTTCATATTACCATATTTAGCTTCCAGTCCATGGAAATGTGCTACATTGCAATTCTAGCTGGTAATCCTAATTTATTTTCACATAGCCAGGATTGTCCTGCAAATGATGCCCAATCATGGTATCACTTCTAATGTTGGAAACTGTTGTGAGTTTTTCAGGCATGGGCTAGTTGGATATGAGGAGAAAGTGAGGTCTGCAGATGCTGGAGATCAGAGCTGAAAATGTGTTGCTGGAAAAGCGCAGCAGATCAGGCAGCATCCAGGGAACAGGAGAATCGACGTTCCTGAAGAAGGGCTTATGCCCGAAACGTCGATTCTCCTGTTCCCTGGATGCTGCCTGACCTGCTGCGCTTTTCCAGCAACACATTTTCAGCTAGTTGGATATGGTCAGTATGTTGTTTATTGCTAACCTCCTGAAGAAATGCAAGAGGGTTTTTATCTTGAAGATTGCTAAAATATTAAATAACTGTATAAAGCAGAGATAGATATCAAGTAGCAGAGAGAATGAAAAGTGGTGGGATTAATTTGTGCTGCCTTAATGAAGAGCTTACAAATGCTGAAATAAAACAAAGAACTGTGGACGCTGGAGATCTGACACAAACAGACATTGCTGAAGAGATTCAGCAGGTCTGGCAGCATCTGTGCAGAGAAAGTAGAGTTAATATTTCAACTCCAGTGACTCATCAGAATAGTTCTGATGAAGATTCAGCATACTTGAAATGTGAACTCTACTTTCTTCCCACAGACGCTGCTACACTTGTTGAGTCTCTTCAGGAATTTCTGTTTTTGTGACAAAATACTGAGTTAAATATGGGGCAGAATGACAAAGTTAGTTATGCCACATGAATATTATCCATGTAAGTTTACTGTAATTAAAATTTCTTCTGGCGAAAAAAGTATATTCCCCCACCATTCTTAGAAGAAACTTCAGATGTGATGAAAATGATATAAATGCTGGGATATGAAATTTTATGGCAAATTATTTTCTGTTTCAATGGTCTCACAGTGGTAGTTACAAAAGGAGCTTGGCCCTTAAAATAAAGCAGTACCTTGTTTTTGCAAAGTTGAATGATGCTGTAAATTAACAACTAGCTTATTTTTAGTAGTCTGTTTAGCTGAAATGTGTTTGGAAATCTCTTCCTCAGTGAGTACCACAGAATTGCGGTGTTCAAAAGGAGGCCATTTGGCACATGTGTCTGCACCAGCTTTGAGGATTTTAAATTAGTGCCAATCTCCTGCCTTTTCCTAACCCTGCACATTGTTTCTACTGAAATAATCCTTCAATGTTCTTTCACAAAACCCTGAATTGAGCCTGTCTCCACCATACATTCAGACAGTCCATTCTATGCAGTAATTACTCGCTCTATGGAGTTCTTGATCACCTCACATTTGCTTCTTTTGCAAAACTCTTTAAATCTGCACCCCCAGGTTCTTGGTCCTTTATTGAATAGGCACAGTTTCTCTCTATCTCTGCTTTGTCTAGGTCCCTCATGATTTTTAAAACAGGCGAACGACTGTGAAGGGACTCTCAATGGGTGGCGTAAATGAGCTGATTTACGAGGGAGCGGCTTGTATCCAAATGCAGTCACGCAACATTGTCCTCCAGCACTTCTTATGGGCAACCCAGGTATGCGGGATTCCTATTCCCTGGCTGTCCTGCTGAGGAACTCCGAGATGCACAGTTCTGTGCACACAGCAAGCTAAACAGTAGGCAATAATAAAGGGTTGTGGGTTTGGTGTCGAAGATGTAGGACTATGTAAATATTGCTGTACCTCCCCCACATAATGTATTTGGCACTCATTGTACAGTCCCCACCATTGCACCTCATGAATGGCTAAGGAATGATGCCACAGGGCACGATGAGACCTCTACAGGAAAAACAAATACAAGGACAACTGTATGATTGGTGAAGCATGAATTATGAGATGTAATAACTATTGACCTGATGTTGTTTGAATGCAAACTTTCAACAGTGTTTGCAGAACTATTTACATGAATTTCCCAACCATTGCTCAGTATTCTTCCCCTGTCCTCCTGCTTTGATACAGTGAGCTCCCCTGCTCTGCAGATGGGTGCTCCGTAGAGTCATGGAGCCTGTTGACCTAGAGGTTTAATCGGGTAGCTCTGGGGATGATTGGGTTTGGATAGGCCAGGAATGCAGAGCATATTATTCTGACCATTTTTGACTGGAATGTTCAGTCATCTGAAGGTGTGGGGGTGCGGCAGGATGGAAGTGGATGACCCAAACAATCTCCTTAGTCTTCTGCATGGAGATTGTTGAGAGACTCTGTGTGACACCTCCTCTGGGTGTCTTGTGGTAATGTTCTGCCTCTTTGTGAGAGGGAGTCGGTGGTGGAGTGGCACCTGACTAGGTTCAAGGCTCCAAGACCCACTTGACTCTACCTTTGGTTCTGAAGACCAGTGCATGGAGCAGTGGAGTGCAAGCATTGTCACCTCAGCAGCAACCCCCGAGGGTCATATTACTGTCTTTCCATGACAGCTGCCATGGATAGGGGCGCACAGACGGTCACAGAACTAGCTGCACTGCTGCAGTATCTGGTGATGAAGAGCAGTCTGTTGCTGGACTGGCTGCATCACTACATGAGGGTCAGTGCATGTCCTGTATGCCTGCCTGTCATCACTCCTCCTTGTGCTTTTTGACAAAATTCCTTATCACCAAGTCCCCAGGGTCACCACCTGCTGAGGAATCAGCAAGTACATGGTCCCTAGCAGAGGTCAATTGCCAGTGGCCTAGGGTATTCTTCCCTTACCCACCTGCGATTTGGGTGGTGTGTCAGATTCACCGTGTCCCCTTACAGAATTCACTGAGATGCCTTCACCAGCCTTCTGAAGGCTCCACGATGATCTCGGCAATCCCCTTGCACTTTTGTTTGGGAAGCTTGAGGAAGTCAAGCCAGAGAAAAGCTGATCCTTGGAAGGATGGTTGTAGTGCTTGAAAAGCAGATGACAATGAAGCCTCTGGTTAGCCATAGTGTTACATGCCTCATTAATGTGACCATTGCAGTGTGATCCCAAGTGTTACTGACTCAGGTGTTGGGGCATGAATGTTTCCACATCTCTGTAGGAGTGTCCCTGTCTTCTGTCAGGGCATATAACCTTTTCTTGGAGGGGGCAAGGGCACAGACACCCGTCACCTCAACACCTTGATCCACATAGATCCACGCTGTTCTGGTATGTCTTCTTTGTAATGAAAGAAAGGGACAAATTGAGAATGGGTGGGATGGCTGTTCGAGCAGGTGTGTATGGGGGAGATTGGTGTTGATGTGTTCTGAGGGATCGAGGAAGCAGTATGGAGGGCATGCAGGATCAGTGGTGTCAGAGGATGGGGTAGATAATAAGACCAAGTGAGGACAATCAATTCACACAAGAGGGAGGTGTCACAGCACACACATTGCTGGGAGGTGGATGCAGGGGCACCGATAAGCGTGAGGTAGCTGAGAGTTGAGGATTACACTAGGTCTGGCAGAACAGGGAAGACTGTGGACACCCTGGAGATGGAATGAACCGAATAGTAGCATGATTCACTCAGCCAGTCCTCCCGGAAGTGGATAACTCCGCTTCAGGATTCTACAATCTTAGAGGAATGTAGCAGTCTTATTGGCAGGAATCACTCCACAGAAGTCAACACTTTGCCAAGGAAATGTAGGATTCCCCCCTCTGCCTTCTGTGCATCTTCTGGAAGAGATGTTGAGATTTGCATTCTTAATGATACCTGGACAATGTCCTGCAATGCTAACCTTAATTATTTGCATCAGAGTTTTAGCTCGTTCTCTGTATAGGCTTGTCACATGCCTCTCTAGAGAGCCTGTGTATTATAAAGTTAATAGAGTCTGCTGCTATATGTGTCAGTCTTTTTCTCAAAGAATCTCTGTAGGAGTTTATTTGGCTTCGGTTGCCCACACAATTTGAATAACTTTCTCCAAAGTTTAATCTTTCTTCGTCTATAAAAAAGTCTGATGGTGCTTCATCAAGAATTCACACAGAAATCCTGTCTCTTAATGAATTCAGATTTTAAAGCACCATATTGAACATTCCACCAATTTGTGGAGTTCATCAATGAAATTGACTACAGACATTCCTGGAAGCTGAACTCTTGTCTCAAGTCTGTAGATGATTGGAAACACCAATGCAAGTTCTCCTCCAAGCCATACAAAATTCTGACTTGGAATTATATCACCATTCCTTCACCATTGCTGGGTCAGAATCATGAACTCCTTCTTTAACAGCACTGTGGATGTACCTACAGCTCAAGCCAGCTCACCATCAACTCCTCCAGGGTAATAAATGCCCGAAACGTCGATTCTCCTGTTCCTTGGATGCTGCCTGACCTGCTGCGCTTTTCCACCAACACATTTTCAGCTCTGATCTCCAGCATCTGCAGTCCTCACTTTCCCCCCTAATAAATGCTGTCCCAGCCAGCAATGGCTACATCTTGTAAATGCCTAAATTTATTAAAGTCGCATGGGAAGAAAGCAAAGCAAAACATATAAAAATAAAGTTCTGAAGCAACAGATTCTGATGCTCAAGGAACTGCAAACAAAGCATGACATTCCCTAAACTTAGCCAGGAGTAAAAATGACCATGTATGGTTTTGGAATAACTGAATATTGCTAGCCATCCCTGGAGGGCTGCCAGGTGCGGTAGTATTATCGCTTATTGTGGTTGCATCTGCATTTGAGACTGCATGTAGTTTTTTTTTCTCTCAGAAGTATTAACTCCTTCCTTTCAGGGTTTCCTAAAGCTATCTTAGTGAAATCTGCTCATTTCTAAAGATGGTTTCCTGGAAGCATTGCTAATCTGCAATCAACTGTACTTAGAGAAAACAATTACTCTGTACAGCTGAGGACACAGAGTTGGCATACAATGACAAGCTGTTATAATCTCATAAAACACGGAAACCGACCCTTCAATAACTCATCCATGCTGACTCAGTTTCCCAAGCTAAACTAGTCCCATTTGCCTGCATTTGGCCCATATCCCTTTAAATCTTTCCTATTCATGTACCTGTCCAAATGTGTCTTCAGTGCTGTAACTGTACCTGCATCTATCACTTCCTCTGGCAGTTTATACACACCTCTTTGAAAAATTTGCCCCCAGGCCCCTTTTTAAATCTTTCTCTTCTCACCTTAAAGATACGTCCCCAGGTTTTGAACTCCCCCACCCTAGAGAAAAGACCTTTGCTATTCCTCTTATCTATGGCTCTCATGACTTTATAAACCTCTACAAGGTCACTCCTCAACCTCCTACGCTCGAGTGAAAATCTCTCAACCCATCCCTGTAACACAAGCCCTCCATTCCCAGCAACATCCTGGTGAATCTTTTCTGAATCCTCTCCTATTTAATACTCCTATAACACTGTAGTTGTGTTCAGCGAAACCTTGCTTAATAGAAAATCACTTAATAGAAATAATGGGGCCAGTGGGAAAAGTGAGGCTGGGGAAGACCAGCAGTAAATATCAAGCATGATTGCTCATAAAATCACCCAAAAGTCTAACACTAAGTATAGCACAGCCTGAATAAAGTTTGAAATCATATTTATTAATGAAACAAAACTAAATTTTAACACAATACATTTAAAAGGATGTAAGAAATCTGCTGTCTGTACAAGGCTGAAAAAACACAGCAGGTCAGGCAGCATCTGAGGAGCAGGAGAGTCGGTGTTTCAGGCATAAGCCCTTCATCAGGAATGTGAAGGAGGAAGGGGGTTGAGGGATCAGTGGGGGTTGGTTTTGGTGCTGGGAGGAAGGAAGCTGGGAAGGCAATAGGTGGATGCAGGTGGAGGTTTATTGTGATAGGTCAGTGGGGAGGGTGGAGTTGATAGGGGGAAGGTCGATGGACAGGTAGGACAGGTCAAGAGGGCAGTGCTGAGCTGGAGGATTGGATCTGGGATGAGGTGGGAGGGGAGATTTGGAAACTGGTGAAGTCGATGTTGATGCTGTGTGGTTGAAGGGTCCCAAGGCGGTAGTTGATGCATTCAAGTTGGTGGGAGGCTTTGATTTGTCAGTGGAGGAGGCTCAAGACTTGCATGTCCTTGGTGGAGTGGGAGGGGGAGTTGAAGTGGTCAGTCTCAGTGCAGTGGGGTTGTTAAGTGCCTGTGTTCTAGAGATGTACCTTGAAATGCTGCGCGAGTTGGCGTCCTGTCTTCATGATGTAGAAAAGATCACATAAAGAGCAATGGACAAAGTAGATGAGGTGAGTGGATGTGCAGGAAAATCTCTGACAGATGTGAAAAGGTCTTTTGGGGCCTTGGACGGAGGATGTACGGGGAGATGTGGTCACAGATTTTACAGCTCATGTGGCAGCAAGGGAAGATGCCGAGTGTGGAGGGTTGGTTGGTGGGAACTGTGGTCCTAACGAAGGAGTTACAAAAGGAATGGTCTCTGTGGAATGCAGATAGGGGTGGGGAGGGAAATATATCTTTGGTGGGGTCTGATTGTAGGTGGCGGAAATGGCAGAGGATAATGTGCTGGATCTGGAGATTAGTGGAGTGGAAGCTGAGGACTGGGAGCGGTGGTGGAGGTGGGGGGTGTGGTGTTCTATCCTTTTTGCAGTTAGAGGGATGGCGCTCAAGGGCGGAGGTATGGGAACTGGAAGAGATTCACTGGAGGGCGTTGTTGATTATGTGGGAGGGGAAATTGCGGTCCTTGAAATAGGAGGCCATCTGGTATGTCCTGGAGTGGAATTGCTCCTCTTGGGAGCAAATACGGATGAATTGGGAGTGAGGGATTGTGTTTTACAGGAAAGCGGGGTGAGAGACAGTGTAGTCAAGGTAGCTGAGGGAGTCTGTGGGTAAGAAATAGATTAATGTGTTGAGTCAGTCTCTGGCGAGGTCTGTACAGCAGTGTTGGTACAGTATCTCTCACAGAAAGCTGCTCTGTCAGCTGCTGATATTGGTGCATGTGCAGATTGTTATGAAGACTGGCACTGACATTGCACATGCACACAGACTTTGGCAAGGACATTGGCGCATGCGCAGAATGAGGCACACAAACCGATCCCTGCTAGAATCATGCTATTGCCAGTGGAGGTAAGCGTTCTCCAAAATACCATTCTCTAATTCTTCAGCGATGTTATAGCCAAATCGCATTGTGGGAACACACCTTGTCCAAGAACTATCTGTAGTATCCCTTCCTATAACAGGGTGACCAGAACTGTACACAGTATTCCAAAAGTAGCCTCACCAACGTCCTGTACAGCCTCAACATGACATCCAACTCTTATATTCATTGATCTGAGCAATGAAGGCACGCATGCTCCATGTCTTCTTAACCACCCTGTCTACCTGTGATGCAGCATTCAAAACCTATCAACCTGAACCCCTAGGTCTCTGTTCTACAACACTGCTGAAGGCCCTACCATTAACTGTATAAGTCCTGCCTTTATTTGTAATACCAACATGTAATACCTCACATTTAACCACAGAAAACATCAGTTTAAGTAATGGAAGGGGGAAGAATTTTTGTTTCAGTTGTGTAGATGATGGTTAGATCTCCTGTGAAGTACAAAGTGATGGGTTTTTGGCTAGCAACCATACAAAGATATCCAGACCTTTGTAGCGGGCTTGGTACAGATTTGCTAGAATGATACTAGGAAATGAGATTAAATTGCAAATAGCTGCTTAGGCTTAATTTGTATTTGCTTGAAAATAGAAGGCAGAGGAGATCTGGTTGAGGTATTTAAAAAGCATACAAGTCTGAAAGGACAGCTATGGAGAAAAATTTTATCCCGATAGAAAAATGAAAGGAAAGAATTTTGTACAAAGTAGGAACTCATCACCTAACATGCTTCAGGAACATGACAAAGTCAAACTGACTTCTTGACAATTTCCACGTAAGATTTAAGCAGTGATGGGCATAATTTGGCATGAGATCAGTGCTGCCACTTTGGCTCAGTTTGGCCATAAAGCCTACATAAATTAGAAATGGTTTCATGACTATTTAAAAAGTTCATTTTTGTAATATTTCATATTCATTTGGTACCAGTAACTTATGCTCTATCGTCAAATGTTGTTGAAACATTAAAGCTGTTAACACAGCAAGATCAAAAGTGAATGATTAATATTGCTGATGTTGGTATATTAATGCTGATGTTGGGTTTATGAGCTGTTTTAATTATGTGATCAATAGACCCTGTTTGATGTAAAATGTAATTGACTCTTAAAATTCCTTGTGACCAAGACCTGAAGTTGTGTTCCTGGATAGGGAGTACAGAGTTGGAGCAATCTACAGCTCCATAAAACTGACTTGGCGATAAAGAAATGCAGAGATTCAGATTTTGTTCCAGGTTTTATGTGGCTGCAGTCCCCTGGAAGAGTTTGGGAGCTGTTAGGTGCAAAGTCATCTGGGCAAGAGATCAACCTTGGTGCTTTGACACTGTGCTGTATCTTTAAAGAAAAAAATTTAACATGGTATCCAGTTTTCACCCTTAATCCCCTTCTCCACCTTCACCCCGATCTCCATCTATGCCTTCCAATCACCCCAATGATTGCTAATATTTCCATTCCCATTTATGCCCATTTGCCTGGCTCTTTGTAGCTCCATTCTAACTTGATGCCAAGTCAGAAAACCCTCTGAACAACACTTGCCACCATAATAACAAAAGACAAAGCCACTTGATTGGCATCACAACCACAAATATTCATTCCCTCCACCACCAATGCACAGTAGCAGCAGTGTGTACCATTAGCAATATACTATATACTGCCTCAATTCACTAAGGCTCCTGAGGCAGCACCCTCTAAATCTGTGAGTATTATCATCTAGAAGGACAAAGGCTACAGATACATGGGATCACCACCTACAAATTGCTGTTCAAGCAACTGACCATCCTGATCTGATATTGCTGTTACTTCAGTATATTAGGTCACAATATGGATCTTCCTCCCTAACATAATTTTAGTATAGGCAATAAATGCTGACCTTGTCAGTGATGTCCACATCTAGTGACTGAAGAAAAACCTCGCCACACTTTGCTTTTACACCCGTAATGGCAATGTATTCACTATCCAAATGGGCAGACTTCAGAACGCATGCTGAAATTGAATAAAGTTCTAAATTTGCTATTAAATTTAAAAAACACTGATTTAAAATAGCCATTTGTTACATTTAATCATCATCAAATACTCAGTCCCTTATAAAAACACTTAAACTGTGAACTGGCAGGTACCACACTGTGGAAATGAAAGGTTGTGAAATTGGTGATTTAGTACTAATCGTGCAATGACAACTCTCAGATTTCCATCAAAAGTCAGAGTGAAACAGCAAGCATTGAGTTTTCTTAACACTATGGACTGTTATTTTTCCAAATTGTTAAAAGGCAAGAGATTTAGAAGTCTTGACAGCTTGAAAAAAAATATTTAAAAGCTTTAACAGTTTGATAATTCACTTTGATAGGTCCAATGAGCTTCACAGTGTCAATGGGTTTATTTAGTTTTTACTTGCGTGCATGAATACTTTTAATAACCCTGAAGGACATTTGACCTCTCCCAAAGTGCATGTCACCATTTTTCCAAGGTGTCTTATGCCATATCCAAAAGGATACCTTATCTCTCCAAAGAAGTTTGGTAAATTTAGTACTCTTTCTACCAGATCTAAAGTGCACAAGATGTATTTCAGATATGCCTTCCTGCAGAAATCAAACTTAATTGAAGGCATTAGTAGGTTTTTTTTTGCATGCGTAGCTGCCTCCATACCATGCAGATCCTGAAAGTGCTAACCCCATCCCACACTTTGCAAAATAAAAGGAGCTCACTGAACGTGCAATGACTACAGTCCAAATTTATGCCAAAAAAGAACTCATTCCTTAGTCTGTCAAACAAACAATATTTTGTAGGTCTATTTTCTCTTTAAAACAATTGCCACTGCTTTATAGCTATGCTTTGTTGATATGATTCTTTAATTTGAGTAAATATCAGCTATGGTCACTCAATTTCAATTTTAACTGTTTGAAGGCAATTGGTAGTCAAATTGTGAACATTCATTTACTATACTAATTTTGCCAGTGACTGACTGACCACCATTTTAACTACAGAACAGAAATTTATCAACTGGTAACACTGCATGAGGACTAAGTACAGAATGTAAGAAGCTCCTTGCAAGTCTCTTTCCACAAGCAACAATGATCTCTTTAGTGTTTATTCAGTGCAGAATATAGGTTTGAATCCAGAGACTACATAGCTTTTTGAGATTCTTTTCAAGCTTTGAAGCTTGTAAACGTGGAATGCTGTTGTGAAATATTACAAGACATGGCAACAGTTACTACGGTAGATAGTATAATACTGATGCCATGCAAGCTCACTCTGATCACACTGAAGCCAGATTCTTCATACATCCAGTTGCAGTATTAGGACTCCTTGGTAGCACTTTGGATATTTCATACAACCTATGTGAAGGCAGCAGTTTTCTTGTCATTACTGAAACACTGAAGTCCTCATTTCTGTCCTCTGAGAGATGTTTCTGTTTGCTAGATAGTGAAGAAAATTATTCAGAGGTCTTGGAATGAGAATGGGATTACTGCCTTGAACAGTAGAGAGAAAATGAAATGTAGAACTGTTGTTAACCATACTAGTCTGAGGTAATTGAAATGTTTCCTGCATTATATCATGATGCTTGGAGCTGACAATCTCTGTTTTCTTTCTCATATCTTGAATGATGACTTATTTACTGTCCTGTCATTGCTACAGAACAGGAGCTCCTTCCTGGTTCTCACTACCTCCAAACTCCGCTGGTGAGGCTTCTGAGAACCCCGGGTCTTGCTGCGATGCATTTTATTGAAAATTAATGTTCCACTGTCATAAAAACGGAAAGAATCCTGAGGGAGTGTGCAACCAAGCTTTAAGAGGTGCATTTCTGCTTTTACTAGGTCTCTAACGGACCCACTGGAATTTACAACCTGAAAATACAGATCTTTCTGTTGAACCAATCAATTCAATGCAAACCCAACCAACTCCAACAATTATATTTATATTTAAACCATTTATATTAGATAATTTTTCAGGAGATTGTGTACGATAATAATTGAGGAGAGAAAAAAAACTCTGAAATAAGTGACTGTATGTACCAATCAGAAAATATTTTTAGGATGTTATTTTCCAAGATTTAATTTGTTGCGATTTCCCAACATCTCTATATACAGATTATTCACATTTAAGTGAACATCAAAATATTGTATGTTGTTTACTGTAATGCAATGCAGGAGACCTGTTCATAATTTTTCCCCACTCTATTGTTGTTACATCGATTAAATTTTGATTGTAGCAAAAGCACATGTTTATGATTCTTGAGGTTGATAGTATTGATATGAACTTAGTATTTTAAGATTTTTCTTGTCTTCTGCAGGAACCATCTTCCTCTGTCTTTTATTTGTCTGCTTGACTTGAAAACCTAGAACAACGCTGGTATTATGAAAGTTTTCTCTCCTTTTCATTTGAATATATTGATTATTCATGCCATGTGTATATGATGTGAATAGTTTTGTTAAATTGCTAGTTTAAGTATCTTTACTTCTGGAGTCTTCCTCCTAAGCAATCAGCTCTCTAACAAATGAGTTGCTGGAGGCATTAGACTTTGCTTGAAAAATACAAGTGTTTACAAATAGACTTTTCATTACACCATTAATTGAAATGAAAATTAAAACAAAACTGTTTTTAAATCTAACTCCTTAATTTCCTAATTACTTTATTTAGTACTATCTCTAAATTATTCTATTTGGGAGTGGTCAATAGCTTTTCATTTTACAAATGTGTGTATTTCAATAGAAGATGTTGAATGTCAAATAGGACAAATCAGCTGAAAGAGTTAAACCTGTAATGATATTTTGTGTTTACTGAAAAATCTACCAGATTTTTATGGTAGACCAACTTTATCTATACAGCCACACAAATAATTATCTATGATAATTACCAGCCTGAAGATGAATCTCTAAATGTTTTTCTGATGATAGTGCTGGGGTTGGCAGGTGTTAAAAGTGCCTCCTAGGGACAAAGATTGAAGAGGGGATAGTTCCCACTAATCCTTGAGGCAAGGATGTTTTACATTGTATTCTGTCATGTGAAAAGGAGCCTTGTGTGGTGCCCTACTAATGAAATTTAATAGGCAGAGGTCATGTATCTTTATGAGAAAACAGAGGAGCTCTAGCATGATGAATGTACTGTGCAGGGTTCAATGGAGGGTGCTCATGGATAAAATCCATGTTTAAACAGTGTTCCATGCAACTGATAAGCATTTGACAATTTAAAGGACTGTCTCACACAAATATTATTTTTCTACCTTGTCACCTTTTATCAAATATAGCATCATGGGTTACGCTGGAGCATATTTCACTGATTCTTTGCTGTGCTGATGTTATACTACTTTGTTTTTGATAGTCCAGTTAAATTTGGTACTTTTGAGTAGTAAAGATATGCATGTATTAATCTTTTACATAAATAGTCTCAAATACATGTTTGCACTCAAAATTTGATCAGATGCATAATTTTTGTGTTGATTACCCATCATGTAACCATAGAGTGTTTTCATGACAGCTTTGCATCTCAAATTTAGATATTGCAAAGGTATATATAGGAATGAACATTTCAGTAATGATGATTTGACCCTCTTGGGTAACTAAAATGCATCAAAACATTATGTAGGGTGGAGTGGGGCATGGTGGCGAAAGTGATGAGAACGATTTGATGCTTCTGTCAGAAAACCAATTCTTTTAAGATGATGCATAAAACAGTTAAATTTGGAATAACTGCTGGTTTGTAGTAGAGCAGTGATGATACCAGTTCATTTGCTGAAGTTCTACTGCTGAGTCGGGAGACACTTCAATAAATCAAACAGAGCTTGATGGATTCTCCAATTCATTCAAATGAGTGCCTGGAAGAGTGAAGAAATCTTGTTGTATTCCCTATTTGACAAAGGCTGTGCAAAGAGCCTGAATGGATGAATGGTTGATTAATTTTTGCCAGAAATTTTACTGACAGCAGGAACTGTATTTTTGCTTTTTATTTTATTCACATGATATTATTTGTGTAGGGTGCGGATTACAACATTTTGATGTATACCTGCAGCCGAGTTATGTAACCCACTTTCAGGCAAATGACTCAGAGGTAATAATGAAATCATATCTTTACAAGAGTTATATTTTCATTTGATCAAAACCCATAGCAAATACAAATGCAATCTTGCTGTATTTGTGCCTCTCCGCCATAATTACTATGACAATGGAGTAGCCAAGATGTGATTTGTTCATTTATGTTTCCATTCTGATATTCACAGTTGTCAGGTTTAAGATACTTTGCAAAAGTTCCTTCTAAGCATCTTCACTCTTGACAATTTTGGGACTTTCTGAATTATTACTCCTAACTTGTATCTGCTGTCTTTAAGCATTGTTGCAAATAGCTTTGTAGTCGATTGTTACTTACGTAATTGAGTTTTTACACTTAGTGAAGATTATTTTATTATCAAATTGAACATCACCATGCAACAAGAGTTACTCACTCAGTGAATTCTGGTAGTTTATTGATTTTGCACACCATGCAGACTTGCACATTAACTGGCCTTGTTGCATTAGTCACCATTCCCTTAATTCTGCATTGAAAAACTTGAAAGCCATTCAACACCCAACTTTTATACTCCAATTACATTGGACAGTAAGGAATAAGGAAAATCACTACAGGAACGTCGATTGAATATGTTTACTTGAAGAGGAAATAATTTCTGGGCGATACAAGAAAGAACAGAGACTACCTTTATTGTGACATTGGAGTTCATCACTTCTAATCTACTCTTCAAAAGGTTTTTATCTTTCCCACCAATTAGTCTGCCTAAGGTGGAGGACTGTTTCTTGAACATGAAGTCCACTACCGAATTGGTAGCCTTCAGACACTAGCTCAGTCCGCTGCTCCAGATCTTTGGAGAAGGTAGGTAAATAGCAGGGCATCCCTGTATGTCTGACCCTGGCCTGATGAAAATGGTCATTTATAGGTTAGTTGTATATATTTTGGCTGTCCACCTCTCTTCAGTTTTGATGGTGCCTGGATGGCCTAAGAGCTGAATTACCTATTGTCTGTTGGCATGCTGGTGATCTTTTCTATTTGATATCATAAGAACCACCCTGTCCCAAAGTGGGATAGAATAGAGTTCTCAATTGGTCAGGTTTCTGCCTCCAGTTCCAATGTTGAAAATTTTCCCAGGGTGTAGGACTGTTAGGTGAAGTTTCCTGTCTTGTTGAAACTGTGTAACTCCAGGTCACTGAGGAGCTTATTAAAAGTTCACCTTCTGACCTCTAAAGAAGGTTGCTTTTAGGATTTCTTTCTAATGTTGACAAGTTGTAGCTTGATGGGAATAGGGGTGGCAGTGTTAAAATAAATGTGTTTAATGAGGAAAAAAATATAAGATTGGATGATAAAGAATGAAATTATAACAACAATAGAAATTTGAGCAACCAAAATTTCATTTTCCTAACCTAAGCCCAGCTCTTCAGTTGACTTTTAATCTACTTTTACTTTAATTAAGAAAAAGACATTACTTGGCCAATGTACACCCAATAACCTACTCTGAAAACTCTGCTCATTTTGTTTTTACAGCAATGATACATCCTACCACACCACAGCAGCAGCAAGGTTAATGGTACACTTGAGTGCTCTCTTTCTTATTATTTGCATGCTGGCTTTGTGATTCACCTGCAAGGAAATAAGATCCATTTGTACCGCATCAATCTTTAGTCTTCATTGAGATACTGTTTTGCTTTTCTATTCTTCCTGCCAAGGTGACAAGTTCACATTTTCTTAGTTGATAATTCATCTACACAGTTTTTGCTCAAACACTTGAACTATCTATATACTTTCGCAGATTGTTTGGGGTAGATTTTCACTTTTGATGTGGGAATTGGGAGCCAGACCATTTCGCATTGCTGTGATCTTGCTACCAATTCACGCTTATGACATTTTTGTCATGGGATGGGCTGTACTTCCAGAGCCAACAGCCCTGAGATACAAGGCAGAAATGGAGGTGTGTGGATGCTGAAGTGGAAAGGTCAGGTATGCCTCTGTTTGCAGGACAATTGGCCCAATTTCAGTCATTGAATGTGAGACACTTTCACGTTCACCTTCCTCACTCCACAGCTTGCTTACATCCTCCATATTCACTCCTCCAGTATCCACTACAGATAGTATTGATTAGATTAGATTAGATTAGATTCCTCTACAGTGCAGAAACAAGCCCTTCGGCCCAACAAGTCCACACCGACCCTCTGAAGAGTAACCGACCCTCTGAAGAGTAACCCACCCAGACCCATTCACCCACTCCCTACTAATGCACCTATCACGATGAGCAATTTAGCATGGCCAACTCACCTGACCCGCACATTTTTGGACTGTGGGAGGAACCCAGAGCACCTGGAGGAAACCCACGCAGACACGGAGAATGTGCAAACTCCACGCAGACAGTCACCCGAGGCTGGAATCAAACCTGGATCCCTGGCGCTGCGAGACAGCAGTGCTAACCACTGTGCTGCCCCACCTTATAAAAACAATGGGAAGTTTGAAGTGCACATACTTGTCAAACTAAACAAATCATATTGCAAAATATACTTGAAAATACATAGGTGTAATAAAATTGTAGCGTCAATATAAACAGTCATGCAAAAAGCACTTGAAAAATTATTAATTATTAAAAGGTTTTATATTGTCTGAGCATCCGTTCTATACTCTTAAAATCCATGCCTTTTCTATTATTCTAGATTGTTATGAAAGTGTAAGGGGTACTGTACCTTTGAGAGTTAAAAGCTAACAGAACTACCTGACACAGCACCAAGTGTTCTGAACAAGATAACGCTATAACATTTGGTCGAATAGCTGGGTTGCCTGGAGACGACAAAACAAATTCAAATTCGGCCAATCAGTTTAAATTATACCCGAAAAAATACCAAACTCTAATCAAGTTTGAATTTCATATATTGACAATCTTAATAACCAATGACACAATCTGATGCTTTGAGGTATAAGACTGGGAAAACTTGAACAATTGAGGGAGAACTGCCAAGCTACCAACACATGCAGACCGCCCAGAGAATAGCTCTCTTAAAGGTATCTTTATCAATCAGTGACCTATGAAACAAAAATTCCTAAGAAGAAGAAAAGAAGACAGAGGAAGAGATAAAGAGAAGACTCGATAGCTGGCTGGTTTTGAAATATGAATTTTTGGTACATCTTAATCAAGGGTTTTATCGAACTAGTTTGTAGAAGGGGAAGGTAAAAGGTAGGTTAGAGGAAGGAGTTGCAGAATAGTTGTTAGTTAATTATTCTCTGTTATACTTTAAGAAATAAAATTGTTAAGTTTTACTTTAAATAGTGACCTTTGGGATAGTACTTGATCTCTTGAATTTTCACAGATTACTGCATGGGATGAATTTTTTTCTGTGTTGCTGGTTTAAACTAAGTAGGGGGTTTACCCGTATTGTAACAATATGCAGCCATAACCACTTCATCTAACTGTCCCACTATCTGAAGAGACATGTGGGCTAAAGTCCCTCTGATCCTTATTGCTTCCCTGGCTCCTACAGTTCCCTTCCTTTGTTTGTCCTGCTTGATTTTGATTTGATTTATTATTGCCACATGTACCTAGCTAAAGTGAAAAGATCTGTTTTATGTGCAGCATTGACAGATCATACCATGCAAAGTTCATAAGGGTAATAAAACTTTTAAGAAGTGAAACAGATAGCTAAGCTTTAATGATCCACTTGATAATGTACTCTAACGTATTTGAGAATATTTTACTTTCACAATGTAGAAAAACTTTTAGTGGTCCTTTTAAGGACAAAGCCTAATTATCACTATAGCATTTTAATGTGACATATGACTTAGGCAACATCTGTTGGACTTGTTTGTCCAGAGGTTTACAACTCCAGTTAAGGGTTTCCCTTGAGGCTGAAGACCTGTCTGAGCAGGTAAGATCCATGGTGTTTTGGAGGCTGGTCTGATTCCATTAAAAATTAGGAAAAATGAAAGATTTAAAAGGGATCAGGATGCAGTTTGTGTGGGAGATTTTAAAAGGTACAGCCAGAGAGCTTTGCTTTAAAATTTATAAAGAAGTAAGTGCTTGATGGGTTAGATCTTGAAGTGTAGGAAAGCTCCAATTCACCGAGAAAGAAGCAGGGGAGTTTAATTTTCGGAAGGCAGGAAAACTCTAGAAGAAATGGATAGTCACCATTTTGATCATTTAAAAAGAAAATGAGAAATCCCTGAGAGAGGCAGAAAAAAAAGCCTAGGAAGCAGTACAGAGATTCAACATAACAAAGAACCCGTTTTTAAAATGTTGAATGCAGTAATTTAAAACAGAATGGCTACTTAATACAAGGTAAAGCTTTATCGAAGAATTTGACACAGTACAACAGCAATGTGGAATTTAAAGAATAAAATTACAAAGAAAATTGGAGTCTAACCAGCTCTAGTTATTCAGTTTAGTGAATACAAGAATACAAGCTTAAAGAACAGATGATTTGAAGCAATATTGAAATGACGTAGGCTTAAAATACCTAAATAATAATAAGAATACTGGCAGCCATATCCACCACATTAGAAAAGATACTTCCAATTGTTGGGATACCATCATTGGAAAGTTTCCAAGGCCATTCCTAGGGCAACTGACTAATCCAAATGAGACAAAACTTTATTAGATATGCTGTTTATTTTGTATTTGATACAAGACCAAGTGTATTGTCCTATCAGTCCAGTTGCTGTGACTGAAGAAACAAAAGTTACACACTATAGAGATAAGACTATAACGCACAGATGGAATAGCTGTCAGAAACATAGGAGTGCTACAGTTACACGACAACAAACAAACATAAGCAAATTGAAAATGCGGTTAGCAATCGACCAGCGGCATGGTGGCACAGTGGTTAGCACTGCTGCCTCACAGCGCCAGAGACCCGGGTTCAATTCCCGCCTCAGGCGATTCTCTGTGTGGAGTTTGCACATTCTCCCCGTGTCTGCGTGGGTTTCCTCCGGGTGCTCTGGTTTCCTCCCACAGTCCAAAAAAAAAT
>NC_057711.1:77066553-77081658 GCF_004010195.1 Chiloscyllium plagiosum | reverse complement strand
TAATCTAATCTAATCTAATCTAATCAACTTCGCTTTTGAGCCTGCATGCATGCCTCAACATCGTCTACATCAGAAGAGTTGTAAAGGAATTGACAACCTCCAGAGAACCACTGGATTAGAGGCAAGCAGTTGTTTAAAACAAGCCAGAAACAAATCATTGTTGTCAAGACACAACCAGTAGAAGACAAAAAAGGCAAACACAGGTTTCACAGGGTTTGTGTAACTTAAAATTCTCTTACAATTCTTAAACAGAATAGTCAATGCCAATGATTTTCCTTATATTCATTCATTGGATGTTGTTGTCACTGATGAGGTCAGCATGCAATTAAAGAGTAATTAACTTGTCAGTCTTTATAGAACCATGGTTGACACCCTAAGAAATGGAAACGGGAGTAGGCTATTCAGCCCTTCGAGCCTGTTCCACCATTCAATAAGATTGTGGCTGATCTGACATTAGTCACTTTCCTGTGTTTCCCCATAACCTTTGATTCCATTTCTGACTCCTTTATGTGGCAAGGGGTTCCAAAGACACACAACCCTGTAAGAGAAGAATTTCACCTCATCTCAGTCTTAAAGTGGAGCACCGTTACTTTAAGACCATGCCATCTAATCCTAGGCTCTACTATGAGGGGTAGCATCCTCACAGCATTTACCCTGTCAAGTCCCATATGAATCTGGCATGTTTCAATGAGATTACCTCTCATTCATCTAAAACCCAGTGAGTACAGTCCCAACCTATTTAGTTTTTGCTCATAAGATAGTCCGTCCATACTGGACACAATTGTAGTCATGAACCTCCTTTGAACTGCTTTCAATGAAATGATTTTTTTTAGATAAAATGAACAAAACTGTTCACAGATGTAGTTTCAACAGAATCTTGTACAATTCCAGAAGACTTCCCTACTCTTATACTCTAACCCGTTTGAAATAAGATTCAATATTCCAGTAGCCTTCCTGATTAGCTGCTGCAGCTGTATACTGGTTTCTGTGTTTTGTGCACAATTATTCCCAGATAGCTTTTTTTTGTAAATATTTTTATTGAGGAAAAAAGATTTTAAATTTTTTACAAAATCACTACAAAATAGTATAACAACATTATAATATAATGATCACAACAGAAAACAAACTACTACTGTACTCCACAAACCACTGAGGAGAGAGAGAAAAAAACCTACAAAAACTACAATTCAATAAATAATTAAGAAAAAGAAAGTTAAGTTAAACCAAGATAAATTAAGTTATATTCAGTTAAGTTACTGCACTTAGCGCAATCCCATCAAAGTTCCCCACCTTTAGGGAGCATTAGTAAGCAAACATATTTGTTCAGGATTCTTCCCCCTGCCTCCTTCCTCCTGTGCAGGGGTCCCTGGACTGCTAGACATGGCCATCATGACTACACAAAGGCCCTGACCAATATAGCTAACAAGTCTGCATCTATATAATTCAGAAAGGGCTGCCACGTTCTATAAAACAGTTGCGTTTTCTGGTGCACCATCCAGGCTCACTGCCTTTATTCCTGATGAAGGGCTTTTGCCCGAAACGTCGATTTCGCTGCTCCTTGGATGCTGCCTGAACTGCTGTGCTCTTCCAGCACCACTAATCCAGATACTCATAAGGATGTCTAGGGGGATGTGCTCCATAACTAATCTAGGCCAAGACTCCTGGGGGATTCTCTGACAACCAGCTTATTAGAATGTTCTTTCTCGCACAGAATGAAAGTATATTAAACAGTTACTTCCCATGCGCATCCAAAGAGGAGAAATTTGGCAAACCCAAGAGGAGGGACACCAGATCCAACTTAACCTCAGTTCCTAAGACCTTTTCCAAAACAATCGCTATGGCATCCCAATGCCTACGAAGCTTGTGACATGACCACAAGCAATGAGTAAGAGTACCAATATCTATTTTAAATTTGGAGCACATTGGGGATGCTCCTGTCTTAAATTTCACAAGCCGCACCATTGCCAAATGAGCCCTGTGGAGTATCTTCGTTTTCATAACCTGCGTCCTGTTAGAAATCGAAATGTTCCTTACGTTCATCCAAATATCCTCCCACGCCTTTGACGAGATTTCCACCCCCAATTCCAGAGTCCAGATTCCGCAAAAACGCTTAGTATCCTTTGAAACATTACTTCCTAACAAGTAATAGAGAGTGCTGACGGAGAGAGAACCCATAGACTGGAGCACTCTCCTCTCCATATACTAATTATAGGAAATAACTGTCAATGTAGACTTTTTTCTGTATAAAGTCCCTAACCTGCAAGTAGCAAAAGAGCTCCCTCCTAGATAGCTCATACTTTGACTCAGCTGCTTGAAAAACATCATGACCTCCCCATCAATTAAATCTCCCAAAGAGGAGACACCTCTAGACTCCCAAAGCTTAAAGCCAGAGTCCATCGAACCTAGCCGGAATCCTAACATTCCCAATATGGGAGTGAAAGGGGAAGATTTTTGTAAGTTGCCCCCACCTTGCTGCATCATTCTCCATGCTTTAACTGTGTTAAGGACAATTGGGTTTCTGCAATGGTCCATAACAGTCCCATCTTGTCCATAAACAACAAATGGATGAGGGGGCATTTTGCCTGGGAGGCCTTGATGTCCAACCAAGTTGACCACGGGTTCTGGCCAGCCCAGTCAGCCACATAGGATAGTAAGGAACCCAGTTGATATTTCTTAAAGTCCGGGAAATCTAAACCTCCCATACCCTGCTGAAGCTGCAATTTGGCCAGCTTAATAAGAGGCCGCCTATGATGCCAGATGAAAGATCCAAGCCAACTGTAAAGCCTCCATTGGGCTTGCCTAGCAGCATCAAAGGGAACATTTGCATGGGATATAATAAGTGAGGAAGAACATTAATTTTGACCAGAGCTATTCTATCCAACCAAGATATAGGAAGGTCCTCCCTTATCTTCTCTAGCAACTGCAAAAGTTAGCCTTATGTAATTGATCAAAGACCCAGGTGATAAAAATGCCTAAATACAGGAAACCTTCCTGTGACCACCTGAAAGGAAAACTGATTCCATCCCCAAAATCGGATATTCCAGTAAGGCCCCCCACAGGCATGGCCTCCAATTTCATAAAATTAATTTTATATCCTGAGAACAAACCAAATTGATTAATCACTTGTATTAAACGGGGCACAGATGTCATCAGATCAGTTAAAAAGAGAAGAATGTCATCTGCATAGGGGGTGATCTTATGCCTGCCTGGTCCTACCTCCGGGGCAGTTATATTGGGGTCCCTCCGATGGCCTCTGCCAGCGGCTCAATCACCAATGTAAATAATAGCAGTGAGAGGAGGCACCCTTGTCAACTATCTCTGCCGATAGTAAAATTATCTGACTTTATACCATTAGTGGGAACTGCTGGTTTCGGGTCACTATATGACACTGCCACCCACTTGGCAAAAACCCCTCCAAGACCAAACCGCTGTAGTACATAAAAGAAGTACGGCCACTTCACCTGATCAAACGCTTTCTCTGCATCCAGGGAGACTACCAGGCCTGGAATTGAGCCTTGCTGGCATACCTGGACCATGTTTAATACTCTTCTAATATTATTAGTATACCTTCAACCCTTGATAAAACCTGTCTGGTCCTCCCTTACAATGAAAGGCAAAACCCTCTTCAACCTTAACACCAGCATTTTTGACAGGATTTGAAAATCCACATTCAGTAACGGTGCAATCCTCTGGAGCTTGCCCTGTCTTAAGAATAATAAAAATATTTGCTTCTTTGAGAGGATGGGAGGCAATCCTGACTGTATGAGTAGTTGTACATATCTAAGAGAGGCCCAGCCAGTATGTCTATAAACTCCTTATAAAACTCACTTTGAAGTCCGTCTGGGCCGGGCACTTTACCACTCTGGAGCTGCCTCACCGCCTCCTATATTTCCTGGATTGTCAGGTAGGCATTCAGAAAGGACGCCTGTTCTGAAGTTACACCTGGAAGCTCCAGGGTCTTAAGAAAGGACTCCATCTTCATCAATCTGTCCTCACAGCCCAGTACAGCTCAGAGTAGAACTTCCTAAATGATGCATTAATCTTCTTAGCATCGCAAATAAGAGTACCGGCACTCTCCGTGATGAATGTGATAGATTGAGGGGCATTCTTCTTTCTGGCCAGGTACGCTAGATATCTATCTGGTTTATCACCACACTCAAATAACCTCTGTTTCACAAAAGAGATTTCCCTCTTTGCTGTCTGGGTGAGCGCAGCTTTCAGACTAGCCCTGAGGGTTGTAATCCGCTGCAATTTGGTTGCATGCGGTCTGCCAAAGTATGCTAACTCAGCTGCCTTCAGGTAAGCCTCGAGCAAATGCTGCTGCTGTCCCCTCTGCAGCTTCTTGGTCATTGAGTAAGAAAGAAGCAAATCCCGTGCATAGGCCTTCGCAGTCTCCCAGAGCCCCTGGATTACTGGCTGTACGCAAATTAATGTCCCAAAAGAATATAAATTCTCACGAAAAATACACTATAAACTTGCTATCTTTCAAGTGGAAAGGGTCCATGCACCAGTATCGGGAGCCTATCCCGCTACCACCGGCCTTAGCCTCCACTGCCGCATGATTGGAAATGGCTATGTTCCCTATTCTGCAAGACAGCACCAAATTCTAAAAGGTTGGTGGGACAAAAACATGTCAATTCTGGTAAAGCACTTATGTGGATTAGAGAAAAAGGTGAAATCCCTACCCTTGGGGTGAAGACATCTCCACACATCCACTAGCCCCAGCTCTCTGTTCAGGTCCACCAACTACCTGGATTGCGGGGACATACCCACAAGACCCTGAGGCATCCTGACCAATTTAGCATCAATAAGTTGGTTAAAGTCTCCCCCTATAATTGTATCATGCGCCCCAAGGGCCATCAGGAGAAAGTGAGGACTGCAGATGCTGGAGACCAGAGTTGAAAAGTGTGGTGCTGGAAAGGCGCAGCAGGCCAGGCAGCATCCGATGAGCAGGAGAATCGACGTTTCGGGCATAAGCCTCATTCTTGAAGAAGGGCTTATGGCCAAAACATCGATTCTCCTGCTCCTCGGATGCTGCCTGCCCTGCTGTGCTTTTCCAGCACCACACTTTTCAACCTAAGGGCCATCAACCTGGAAAGCGCATCCGTTAAAAATTTGAGAGGATGTGTCGGGGGTCAATATACATTCAAAATTCCATACTCCTCTCCATGTATTAAAGCTTTAAGAATCATAAACCACCCATATTCATCCTTAATTTGATCTAACATTTGAAATGGGAGATTCTTCCGAATGAGTATAGCAACTCTTCTACTTTTCGAATTAAAGGATGAGAAAAACACCTGTCCGAACCCTCCCTGCTGCACCTTCAAGTGCTCCTTGTCGGTTAAATGTGTTTCTTGCAGCAAGGCTACATTGACCCTCTCTTTTATAAGGCTTGAAAGTATTTTTTTCTCTTAATTTGTGAATGACTCCCCTTAACATTCCAGGTGCACCATTTAAATGAATGGCTATCCATAGCTGTCCGAAGCAGTCCGTGACCCCCCGGGAGGAAGAACCCCACTCATAGCCCGCTGAGTGAAAACAATAAACAGTTCATATAAACTTAAATATACAACTTCCAAAACTACCAAATCAAAACTTCTAACAGCTACTTCTACAACATACCAACATATAACACAAATGAAAGGATATTTTTCCCCCTTGCCCACAGGGGGCACTAACCCCTCCATGGCTCCTCCTAGCTAAAGCCGTGCCCCCGCCCTCGACAACACAAAGTAAGAAAAAAGATACACATCTCAAAACAAGAAAGTTAAAAGTGAGCACTCCATTCGTCCCATCCATACCGTAACCTGAGGGACCCCTCAGGGTGGAATGGAAATATATAACCTCCCCCCACCTCCCCCAACCACGCTCCCCCCCCCCATCCCATATCAGAAGAGAAAAACAAAAGGAGGTGATCAGGAAAAAGAGAACAAAGGATGACTGGAGGGAAGAGAGAAGGGAGAAGAAAGAGAAAAAGAAAAAAAACAATTATGACCCCCACATATATTTTTTCAAAAGCCCCCCGACAACCAGATAAACCAGGCAAATTACAGAGAAAAACAAAATAAACATTATTGTCCATATTATTTGAGCCAGCCAGTCGATTTTAAAGCATCCAGGAAGTCCTTTGCCTTTTCCGGTGAGTCAAAATTGAACACGGACCATCATGGCTGAAACATAATATTGCTGGAAATCTTACAGAATATTGGATATTCAAGTCCCTCAGCCATCTTTTTACCTCATCAAATGCCTTGCTCTTGCAAATCATGACGTAGAAAAGTCTTGGAAAAGCATAATTCATGATCCTTTGTATATCAGAGCCTGTGGAACCTTCCCCAGTGCTTCCAGCATCATTTGCTTATCGCTGTCATGCTGGGGTCGCACTAGGACCAGGTGGGGGTGCTGGTCCAATCTGGGCCTGTGCACTGTGACCCGATGGGTCCGCTCGACCTGCACACAGCCTGCCTCGACTTCCAGCTTCAGAAACTATGGAAGCCATTGCTCCAAGAAGCTGACGAGCTGGCCTTCCTTCTCCCATTCAGGAAGCCCTACCAAACAGATGTTCCTCCAACGACCTCAAAAATCGAGGTTGTCGACCTGCTCCTCCAAGACTCGTACCCGCCATTCCACGGCCTGGACCTAACCTCCCAAGGATTCTGCCGGGGTTTCGGAGGCCGCGGCCTGTTGCTCCACCTCCTTGACACGCTCCCTGTGACGCTGGATCTCCTGGTCATGCTTCTGCAGCATGACCGAGATCGGTTCAAGCCTGGCCTGGGTCTCCTTCATCACTGAATCAATCTCCTCTCGGAGTTTCACAAATTCTGAGATCAGGCTTGGCTCCATAGGTAAGTCCCATGGGGTGATTGTGGAGGCCAACGCTGCAGCCACGGGCGTGTCCGTTGTTGCGGGGGTATTGGGGAGGTCCTTGCTTGCTGCAGTCCTCGCGGTCCCTTCCCTTTGGTCATTTTCCTAACTATTTTAAACCAACATTGAACAATTCTAGGGGTCAGAAAATAACTGTTTCTACCATGTTGGGTAATAAAGTGGGTGGGATGGTGAGTGTACCACTTGTCTGGGTTCTGGTGCAGAGTTCAGCAGGGCAGACCTACTGGGTTGCCGCCATCTTGAATCCCTCCAGATAGCTGTTAATTTAGTCATAATGGGAAATTGTTTGCATTGTGAGAATTTTACAGCTGAAGAGTGTAGCTTGTTTTTGGTTTAGAAGAATCAGGAATTTTTTTTTGGATTGGAAGGTATTTGGTGACAGTGCCGAGAAGACTGGTAAGTTTAGATGTGAGGACAGTTTTCCTGGAAGAAAGAAATATTTATAAAAGGTAAGGAATTAGGTGACCTTAGGGCAGGGGTTTTAGTTGGAAAATTCCAGAGCAGAAGACTTTCAGTAGAAATCTGAATGGATTATTTGAAGTCCAGAAAATCTAAGCTCAGTTGTGTGAATAAGTGAAGTTTGGGCCATCAAGCCTTCACCAAGGCCAGGCATTGAAAGAAACTGACAAGTCAGACCTACAGATATTATGGAGAATGGAACTATTTCTGATACTTGAGAACTGTAAAGTTGCAATGGAGTGGCAGTATTATCACTAGACCAGAGGCGGGGAGCCTTTTCATGTTGGAAGGCCGCATTATGTTCGTTGTAATCTAATAAAGCCGCATCCAAGAAACTTCAATTATATATTCTTCAAAATTCACATTATTTTGTAAAAATCTAACTACTAATTTTCTTTTACACTCTGGTACTTTAAATACATTCATTTTAAGATTAAAATAAAAATAATAAAGGCCAAAAAAAAATAAAAGATTTGTTCTACAAAATTTGGATTCATTCAAAAAACCACACACAATGGCCGAGAAGGCCGCAGGTTCCCCACCCCTGCACTAGACTATCAATCCAGAAATTTAGCCAATGTTCTGGGACATGGGTTCAAATCCTGTCATGACAGATGGTGGAATTTGAATTCAATAAAAATAAATCTGGCATTAAGAATCTACTTATGAGTATGAAACCACTTCCATTATTGAAAAAAAACATCACTAATGTCCATCAGGGAAGGGAATCTGCCATCCTCACATGGTCTGGCTAATATGTGACTCTGCACGCACAGCAATGTGACTCTCAACTATTCCCTGAAATGGCCGAGCAAGCCACTCAGTTGTAACATTTGTTACTAAGTTTCAACAAAGAAATGATACCAGACAGAAGACCTGGCATCGACCTGGGCACCAGAAAGGATAGCCTTGTCAACTCTGCAAATTCCTTCGAACATCATGGTCTAGTGCCTAAATTGAGAGAGCTGGCTTACAGACTAGTGAAGAAACAGCTTGACATGGTTTTGCTCCCAGAATCTCTCCATAGACCATGTCCCAGACAGCACAATTACCATCACTGGACATGTCCTGACCCACCAGCAGGACAGACCCAACAAAGGTGATGGCAAGGTGGTATGGGAGTGCTCATCATTGACTCCTGATCTCAAGAAGTCTCATGGCTTCATGTTAAACATGGGCAAGGATACCGCCTGCTGATCACCATGAATCATGGAAATGTACAGCAAGGAAACAGATCCTTCAGACCAACTTGTCTATGCCGAACAGATATTCTAACCCAATCTAGTCCCATTTGTCAGCACTTGGCTCATATCCCTCTAAATCCTTCCTACTCATATACTCCATCCAGATGCCTTTTAAATGTTACAGTTCAATGTACCAGCCTCCACCACTTCTTCTGGCAGCTAATTCCATACATGCACCACCCTTTGCATGAGAAAGTTGCCCCTTTGGTCCCTTTTAAATCGTTCCCCCCTCACCCTAAACCTGTACCCTCTAGTTCTGGACTCCCCACTCCAGAGAAAAGACTTGCCTATTTACTCTATCCATGCCCCTCAAGATTTTATAAACCTCTATAAGGTCACCCCTCAGCCTCCAACGCTCAGGAAAACAGGCTCAGCATATTCAGCCTCTGTCTATTGCTCAACACTCCACCTTGGCAACATGCTTGTAAATCTTTTCTGAACCCTTTCAAGTTTCACAACATCCTTAGGATAGGAGGGAGACCAGAATTGCACACAGTATTCCAAAAGTGGCCTAACCGGCCTAACCAATGTCCTGTACAGCCACAACATGACCTCCCAACTCCTATACTCAATGCTCTGACCAATAAAGGAAAGCATACTAAACACCTTCTTCACTATCCTATCCATCTGAGACTCCACTTTCAAGGAATTATGAACTTGCACTCCAAGGTCTCTTTGTTCAGCAACACTCCCCAAGGCCTTCATTAAGGTTATAAATTCTGCTCTGATTTGCCTTTCCAAAATGCAATACCCCTCATTTATCTAAATTAAACTCCATCCGCCATTCCTCGGCCAATTGGCCCACATCATAGAATCCCTATAGTATGGAAATAGGCCATTCAGCCCAACAAATCCACACCAATCCTCCGAAGAATAACCCTCCCAGACCTAGCCCCTTACCCTTTTACTCTACATTTACCCCTGACTAATGCACCTATCCTACACATCCCTGAGCACTATTGGCAACTCAGCATAGCCAATTCACCTAACCTGCACATCTTTGGACTGTGGGAGGAAACCAGAGCACCCAGAGGAAACCCACACAGACACGGAGAGAATGTGCAAAATCCACACACAGTCACCATTTGATCAAGATCCCATTGTATTCAGAGGTAATCTTCTTTACTGTTCACTACACCTCCAGTTTTGGTGTCATCTGCAAACTTACTTACTCTACCTCCTGAGTTCACATCCAAATCATTCATATAAATGACGAAAAGCAGTGGACCCAACACCAATCCTTGTGGCAGACCACTGATCACAGGCCCTCCAGTCTAAAAAGCAATCCTTCTACCTTTGAGCCAGTTCTGTATCCAAATGGCTAGTTGACTCTGTATTCCATGTGATCTAACCTTGCTAACCAATCTAACATGAGGAACCTTGTTGAACGCCTTACTGAAGCCTGTATAGATCATGTCCACCACCGTGCTTTCAACAATCCTCTTCATTACTTAAAATCATAGAGATGTACAGCACGGAAACGGACTCTGCAGTCCAACTTGTTTATGCCGACCAGATAACCTGATCCAATCTAGTCCCACTTACCAGCACTTGGCCCATATCCCTCCAAACCCTTCCTATTCATATACCTATCCAGATGCCTTTTAAATGTTGCAATTGTACCAGCCTCCTCCACTTCCTTTGGCAGCTCATTTCATACCCCTGCCTATTCAACCTCCCGTACAGCTCAAATCCTCCAACCCTGGCAACATATAATTTGAGAGACATGATTTCCCACGCATGGCCATATTGTCTATCCATAATCAGTCCTTGCCTAAAATCAAATACATGTAAATACTGTCCCTCAGGATTCCCTCCAACTACTTGACTACCACCAATGTCAGGCTCACCAGTCTGTAGTTCCCTGGCTTTTCCTTACCAACTTCCTTAAATAGTGGCACCACGTTATCCCACCTCCAGTCTACCAGCACCTCACCTGTGACTATCGATGATACAAATATCTCAGCAAGGGGCCCAGTAATCTCTCCCCTAGCTTCCCACAGAGTTCTAGGGTACACCTGAGATTAGATTAGATTCCCTACAGTGTGGAAACAGGCCCTTTGACCCAACCAGTCCACACCGACCCCCTGAAGAGTAACCCACCAGACCCATTTGCCTATGATCAGGTCCTGGGGATTTATCCACCTTTATGCATTTTAAGACATCCAGCACCACCACCTCTGAAATCTGGACACTTTTCAAGATGTCACCTCTATTTCCCCACATTCTGTATCTACCATGTCTTTCTCCACAGTAAACACTGATGCAAAATACTCATTTTAGTATCTTGCTCCAACTCCTGAGGTTCCACACGGAGGCTGCATTGATAATCTTTGAAGGGCGAAAGTGAGGACTGCAAATGCTGGAGATTAGAGTCGAGAGTGTGGTGTTGGAAAAGCACAGCAGGTCAGGCAGCATCCAAGGAGCAGGAGAATCAACATTTCTGGCAAAAGCCTTTCATCATAAATAAGGCTGGGAGCCGAGGGGGTGGGACTGGGTGGGGGGAAGGTAACTGAGAGTGCGATAGGTGGATGGAGGTGGTGGTAATGGTGATAGGTCAGAGGGGAGGGTGGAGCAGATAGGTGGGAAGATGGACAGGTAGGACAGGTCATGAGGGTGGTGCTGAGCTGGAAGGTTGGAACTGGGACAAGGTGGGGAGGGGAAATGAGGAAACATCTATTCTCGTGCTTCTCGGATGCTGCCTGCCCTGCTGTGATTTTCCAGCACCACACTTTCATCTCTGATCTTTGAGGGGCCCTGTTCTCTCCTTAATTACCCTTAATGTCCTTAATGTATTTGCAAAAACTCTTTGGATTCTCCTTAAACCTATTTGCCAAAACTATCTTGTGCCCTCCCTTTTGCCCTCCTGATTTCCCCCTTAAGTATACTTCTCTTGCCTTTATATTCTTTTAAAGATTCATCTGATCTCTGCTGTCTATATCTGACATATGCTTCTTTCTTTTTCTTAACCAAAACCTCAATTTCTCTAATCATCCTGCATTCTCTACACCTACCCGCCTTGCCTTTTGCCCTAACTGGAGCATACTGCTTCTGGACTCTCGTGATTTCATTTTTGAAGGCTTCCCATTTTCCAGCCATCCCTTTATCTGCGAATATCCACCCCCAATCAACTTTTGAAAGTTCTTGTCTAATACTGTCAAAATTAGCCTTCCTCCAAGTTGAACTTTAACTTTTACATCGGTCTATCCTTTTCCATCACATTTTAGAACTAATAGAATTAAGGTTGCTAACCCCAAAGTACTCCCCCACTGACACTTTAGTTACTATCCCTGCCTTATTTCCCAAGAGGAGGTCAAGTTTACCTCTTCTCTAGTAGGTGCATCCACATACTGATTCAGAAAATTATTTTGTACACGCTTAACAAATTCCTCTCTATCTAAACCCATAACACAATGGTAGTCCCAGTCAATGTTTGGAAAGTTAAAATCTCCTACCTTAATCTTCTCAAAACTCATTAATAACTGAGATTCCCTTACAAATTTATTTCTCAATTTCCCTCTGACTGTTGGGGGGGTCAATTGTACAATCCCAAAAAGATCATATTGAGGTGATTCAGAAAATTCTTTTGTACACGCTTAACAAATTCCTCTCCATCTAAACCCATAACACAATGGTAGTCCCAGTCAATGTTTGGAAAGTTAAAATCTCCTACCTTAACCACCCAGTTATTCATACAGGTATCTTCTCAAAACTCATTAATAACTGAGATTCCCTTACAAATTTATTTCTCAATTTCCCTCTGACTGTTGGGGGGGTCAATTGTACAATCCCAAAAAGATCATATTGAGGTTGTACGCAATTTTGAGGCCTCTTCTGGAGTACTCTGTGCAGCTATGGTTGCCCTGCTTAGATTAGATTAGATTACAGTGTGGAAACAGGCCCTTCGGCCCAACAAGTCCACACCGACCCGCCGAAGCGAAACCCACCCATACCCCTACATTTACCCCTTACCTAACACTACGGGCAATTTAGTATGGCCAATTCACCTGACCATGCACATCTTTGGACTGTGGGAGGAAACCGGAGCACCCGGAGGAAACCCACAAGAAGGATGGTAGCTGAGAATTCCTGCTGTAGGAAGGATTTTCTAAAATTTGGGAACGTTCAGAAAAAAATTAATAGGATGTTTCCAGGAATGGAGATTTAGAGTTATAAAAATGGGCTGAATAGATTGGGACTTTTTTTCACTGGAGCATAGGAGTTTGAGAGTTGACTTTACAGAGGTTTATAAAATCATGAGGGACATACATAAGGTGAATAGCAATGGGTTTTTCCGTAAGGTGGGGGAGTTCAAAACTAAGGGTCACAGAGAAGGATGGTGGTGGAGGATACTTTTTGGATTGGAGGCCTGTGAGTGAGCAGTGGTGTGCCACAAGGATCAGTGCTGGGTGCACTGTTTTTTGTCATTTATGTAAATGATTTGGATGTGAACATAGGAGGAATAGTTAGTAAGTTTGTAGATGACACCAAAATTGGAGATGTACTGGACAGCGAAGAAGGTTACCTCCGAGTACAACGAGATCTTGATCAAATGGGCAAACGGGTCGAGGAGTGGCAGATGGAGTTTAATTTCAATAAATAGGAGGTGCTACATTTTGGAAAGGCAAATCAGGGAAGGTCTTATACACTTAATGATAAGGTCCTGGACTTAATGGTAAGGTGTTGCTGAACAAAGAAACCTTGAAATGCAGATTCATCGTTCCTGGAATGTGGTGTCACAGGTAGATATCAAAGTGAGGAAGGCATGCTTGCCTTTATTGGTCAGTGCTTTGAGTATAAGAGTTAGGAGGTCATCTTGCAGCTGTAGAGGACATTGGTTAGGTCACTTTTCGAGTATTGCATGCAATTCTGGTCTCCCTTCTAATGGAAGGGTGTTTTGAAACTTGTAAATCCTTTTGGAATTCTTTCAAGTATGTTGCCAGGGTTGGAGGATTTGAGCTATAGGGAGAGGTTGAATAGGCTGGGGCTATTTTTGCTCGAGAATTAGAGGCTGAGGGGTGACCTTATAAAGGTTTATAAAATCATGATGGGCATGGCTGGGGTAAATAGCCAAGGACTTTTCCCTGGTGTTGGGGAGTCCAAAACGAGAGGGCGTAGGTTTAAGGTGAGAGGAGAAAGATTTAAAAGGGACCTAAAGGGAATCTTTTTCATGCAGAGAGTAGTGCATGTGTAGAATGTGCTGCCAGAGGACGTGGTGGAGGCTGGTCCAATTATAACATTTAAAAGGCATCTGGATGGGTATACGAATATGAAGGGTTTAGAGGGATATGGGCCAAATGGGACAAGACTTTTATAGAATCCATGCACAGCATGGATGAGTTGGATTGAAGAGCCTGTTTACATGTTGTACATCTCGATGACTCTAAGAGGAGAGTTTTAAAAAGGGCAAGAGAGGCAACTTTTTATTACACACAGTGGGTCATGTGTGGAATGAACTGTCAGAGGAAGCAGTGGATGCAGGTACAGTTTCAATATTTTTAAAAAAAAATTGGATAAGTATATGGATAGGAAAGGTTTGGAGGGATATGGGCCAAACACATGCAGGTGGGACTAGTTTACTTTGACAGCATGGTTGGCATGGACTAGTTCAACTGAAGGGTCTGATTGTATGCTGTGTGACTGTATAAGGCTGCTAGACTGGGTCTGTAGAGGTTGTGAGGGAACTAACAAGAGGGGAAAACATACTTGACCTCATCATTCCCAATCTGGCTACAGATGAATCTGTCCATGACAGTATCATAGTCTTTATGGAGACCAAATCCTGCTTTCACATTGAGAATAACCTTCATCATGTGTGGCATTATTACCATAATAAACGGGACAGACTTTGAGACAGACTTTGAACAGGTCTAGCAACTCAAGACTCCGCATCCATGAGGTGCTGTGGGCCAGCAGCAATAGAACATAGAACAGTCCAGCACAGAACAAGCCCTTCAGCCCACGATGTTTTGCCGACCACTGATCCTCATGTATGCACCCTCAAATTTCTGTGACCATATGCATGTCCAGTAGTCTCTTAAATCTCCCCAATGACCTTGCTTCCACAACTGCTGCTGGCAACGCATTCCATTCTCTCTCAACTCTGTGTGTAAAGAACCCGCCTCCGACATCCCCTCTATACTTTCCTCCGACCAGCTTAAAAGTATGACCCCCTCGTGTTAGTTATTTCTGCCCTGGGAAATAGTCTCTGGCTATCAACTCTATTTATGCCTCTCATTATCTTGTATACCTCAATTAGGTCCCCTCTCCTCCTCCTTTTCTCCAATGAAAAAAGTCCGAGCTCAGTCAACCTCTCTTCATAAGATAAGCCCTCCAGTCCAGGCAGCATCCTGGTAAACCCCCTCTGAATCCTCTCCAAAGCATCCACATCTTTCCTATAACAGGGCGACCAGAACTGGACGCAGTATTCAAGTGCGGTCTAACCAAAGTTTTATAGAGCTGCAACAAGATATCACGACTCTTAAACTCAATCTCCCTGTTAATGAAAGCCAAA
>NC_057711.1:77035467-77065990 GCF_004010195.1 Chiloscyllium plagiosum | reverse complement strand
GACAGACGTGAGACTTACTGGTCTGTAATTGCCGGGGATTTCCCTATTTACTTTCTTGAAGAGACGAATTACATTTGCCTCTCTCCAGTCCTCAGGTATGACTCCAGTGGAGAACGAGGATGCAAAGATCTTCAAGTGGCGAAGCAATTGCATTTCTCGTTTCCCAAAGCAGCCGAGGACAAATCTGGTCCGGGCCTGGCAACTTGTCAATCTTAATTATATTCTAGCACAGTCTGCAATGCTATGGCTTGGCATATGCTCAATTCAACTGTTAGCATCAAGGCAAAGGAATAAACCTTGGTTTAATGGACAGTGTAGGAAAACATGTTAAGAGCGCATCAGACATCAGTTAAAAATGAGGTGTCAACCAAATGAAGCTACCAAACAGGACTACTTGCATGCCCAACAGCATACTAAATGATGCCACAACCAACGGATGAGATCTAAGCTCTGCATGAATGGTAATGGGCAGTTAAGCAATTTAGTAGAGGAGGAAGAGGCTTCACTAATATTCCCATGCTCATTGAAGAGTCCAGCACATCACAGCAAAAAAGATAAGGCTGAAAAGTTTCACAATCTTCAGTCATAAGTGCCGAGTGGATGATCCATCTCTGCTTCCTCCAGTAATCTCCAGCATCACAGATACCAGTCTTCAGCCAATTTGATTCACTCCAAATTATGTCAAGAAATGATTGGAGTTACTGGATACTGAAAAGGCTACATGCTCTGCCAACTTTCCAGCAATAGTACTGAAGACTTGTGCTCCAGAATTTGCTGGTCCCTTTGCCAAGCTGTTCCAGTATAGTTAAAACACTGGCATCTACCTAACAATGTGGAAAATTGCCCAGATATGTTCTGTACACACAAAACAGAACAAATCCAATTATCGTCCCATCAGTCTCCTCTTGTTCATCAGGAAAGTGATCGAACGTGTCATTAACAGTGCTACCAAGCAGCACCTGCTCAGTGATGCCCAGTTTGGCTTCCACCTGGACCACTCAGCTCCTGACTTCATTACATCCTGGGTTCAAACATGGACAAATGAGCTGAATTCCAAGCGTGAGATGAGAATGACAGCCTTTGATATCAAGTGTGGCCTCAAAAAGCCCTAGTAAAACTGGAATTGGTGGGTATCGGGAAAGCTGTTTGCTGATTGGAGTTACATTTGGCACATCGGAAGATGGTTGTGGTTGTTGGAGGTCAGTCACCTCAGCTCCAGGAGTGCTCTGCATGAGTTCTCAGCCCAACCATCTTCTGCTTCATCAATGACCTTCTCTCCATCATAAGGTCAGAAGTGGAGATGTTTGCCAGTTAATGCACAATGTTCAGAAGCATTTATGACTCCTCAGGCAGTCCATGTTCAAATGCAACAAGCTCTGGGCAATATCCAGTCTTGGGGTGAAAAGTGGCAGGTAATATTTACACCACAGAAATGACAGGCAATGACCATCTCCAAAAAGACAATCTAATAACCGCCATTTGATATTTAATAGTGCTACCATCACTGAATACCACATTATCAATGTTCTGGGCTTTACCATTGTCCAGAAAGTCAACTGGACTCACTACATAAATACATTGGCTATGAGAGCAGGTCGGAGGCTAGGAATACTGCAGTGACTAACTGACCTCCTGACTTCTCAGTGTCTGTCCACCATCTACAAGGCACAAGTCAGAAGTATGTTAGAATACTCTCGACTTTCCTGGATATGTGCAGCTCCAGCAACACTCAAGAAGTGTGATAAAATTCTGGATTGGAGTGGAACAACTGGCAGACTAGAAAGCTGGAGTGGGACGTGACAGCCAGCAAACTGACTCATAAATGTTGGTCTGTTTTCTGTGAAGAACTAGGATTGACTTTTACATGAGATTTATGGAAAATTCCAGGTTATTTGGCCAGAAATAGGGGATCTACTTTTACACAAGATCGACTTTTACTCGAGTATATACCGTAAAAAAAAGTTGTTTCCAAATATTTCAAATTTTCTTACATATAGTTTATATTTTAATAAATTGTAAATATGTAAATGTATTTGTTCTGTTTTGTCCTCCCTGTTAAATCCAAATCTGCAGCATTGTGAGCTTACGTTTCAGTGAAGGACCAGCACATTCAATAAGTATGAACAAAACATGATGCATCGTGCCAGATTTAAATCTGGGATTACATTTGTCTCGCAGTAAAGTCAGCTAGGGTGCGAACAATAAGAAAAGTCCCTCAGGTGATGCTATGTGGCAACTGGTGGAAGTTTCCTGGGGAGTGATCCTTGCAAAAGAAATTCAGGAGTTTGAGAGTCCTTCCGATAAAGTCATAAACCAACAATGAGGTCCACGAGGAACAACATTCCCTGCAAAAGATAATCTCTAAATAGTTCTAGGTGTGTGCAGTTCTGTGAAAACCTCTTTTTATAAGTTGTAGATGATGCTTTCACACACAGTCTCACACATACTCTCTCACTTCCTCTCATGCACTCTTTCAGATATTTCTTTGCACTCTCTTTCGCGTACATTCTCTCTCTCACTCGTTTTGGTTTCAGAGATTATAGAAATACTCCCAGAAGATTCTAGTTGTGATAGATGATCTCCTACCATCTCTACTTGTTTTTGTCAGGCGTTACATGACACCAGTTATAGTTCAACAGGTTTACTTGAAATCACAAGCTTTCGGAGCACTGCCCCTTCATTCCATCTCACAAAGGGGCAGCACTGTGAAAGTTTGTGATTTCAAATAAACCTGTTGGACTGTAATATGATGTCATGTGACTTCTGACTTTGTTCACTCCAGTCCAACACAGGCACCTCCACATCATGGCCTTTTATTCGTATGTAGCTTGTTCTCTTCCTTGCCGACTCTGCTCCATTACTCTTTTAAACTCTATCCCAAGAGGAACAGCAACTATAACAGCTATGACTGAGAGTAAGTGGTGTGACTAAGACCTTTGCATTATTGTGTATAAACTTCACCAACTGTAACCACCTCAAAACATTTAACGCTTTCGCAAAACATAAAGAAACTAATCAGCTACTAAGCTGCAAGTTGTTGATGATCCCTATAAAGTGCTTTAGGTGGGGAATCTTTCTTACTACTAAATGCATGCTCAGTTCATTGAGGATCAGAAAAGACTTTAGCTACAATGAAGTTTAAGATAGCAGTGCTGGGGTCAAAAAAAAACAAAGACTGACTCAAGAGACTGCGTGCTTTTGACACACACCCCTCATCTCCATGCTAATGCTGTCATCAAAGTGGCATTCTACATGGGCCACACAAGAAGTCTCTGTGTGGTGTGGATGCTATTCTGATAACAAATGGTACCCAGAGTGCCAAAACTACAACTGCTGTGTAACACACTTTTGTGACCTTTCTCTTTACAGGAAGTCATTATTGTTTTGTTTCCATTTGCAAACAGGCACAGTAATGTTATTCCAGATCATTTTTATTCTATTTGAAAATGTAATTTTGCATTTGATTTGATTGGAAAATTGGAGCCTATGTAGAATTTACGGTGTAGAATTGGAGCCTATGTAGAATTTAGAGTTATTAGTTTGGTGTTGTATTAGAGATATTTGGAAATACACCTCAAAACAGTGTGTTAGCTTGAAGCTTAGCTGTTCAGTTTTCTTGGATTTCTTGTGGTTTAATTAATACCTGTCAGTAGTTAAAGAAGAGCAAATAATTCTTAATATGAAGTGGTTTCTGAACACTGGAAAATTGAGCCCTATGTGCTGCTTCTCTTTTAGTTTTGCTTGAGACAGGTGGGAATGTTGCAAATATTTTCACTGGCATCATTTATGCATCTGCAAATAGAGATTGTATGCTTTATGCATCGCATTGAAGAGCCATGCAGATGGGGAGACATGTTGTTGTCACCCTGCTGAGAAAAAATTAAGTGAGTCAATTAAAGAGAAGTCTGGAAGTATTGAATAAATAAGTGGTCTGTGCATAGAACTGAAATCTAAAATACAGAAATCAATGAAGTTTGAAGTTCGTTAATATTTATTAAGGTTGATTTAGATCTAGGTTAAGTTGATGATTCAAACTTATATTTCCACATTTCAAGATTTGAGAGTAAATCTATGTTGTTTCCCCAAGTGAGCTTGACTCTTTTTCCTATGCTGTTAACTGGACATTGGTTAAATGTTTAAGAGGACAAGATTTTTACTGCTGTATCTGATCTTTAGATTGTGTAACTGCTGCTCGATAATTGCCAGGGCATGTGCTGTATTTCATTTCATGTCATGTAACTGATATATTCTTGTCTTGTTTTATGAAATCTTTCTACAAAGTTATCCAAGTTTTAAAATTTTGGCAGGCTCCACAAAATACCATTCTGTTACACTGAGTTTACATTATTTTGTTGTAGCAGCCTGAATGCAATAGTAATAAAAATAAATTCACATTTTACTCATTAGCTAGATGAGCTTTCATTTATGGTTAAATGCATCGTCTGTAGGTATGAGGGAGAAAATAAATCAAGTACTGCTTCCTTGAATTTGTTTCAGCCTTTGCTTCTTACAATAAATATTAACAATCTTGGAGGTAATAGGCTAGGCTTTATTCCACTCTCCACATCTTGTAGCTTCGCCTGCTTGGTGTTGGCATTTTGTTGAAGCAGGGGCCTGCAGGGGAAAGAAGTGGTCAGCAAACTGCCAATTGAAAAGTTAATGTTTAACTTTGCTGATGTGGCCTTAGATTGGCTGTCATTGAGAGTACATACATTACTCCTTTTATACAAATATGTTCCTGATGGGGTTTGCAGCAGCAATTAGTGAATATTTGACCCTGGGAGCTAACAAAAGCCTCCTGCAGCCAATGTTAAAAACTTGGAGGATAAGAATCTCAGGGAAGGTCATGTTTAATTCAATTACATGCCTTTGCCACTTGCTCACTAACATGTTGCTGAAATGGATGTAGGATAGCAGTGGAGTGCATCTCCAAGTTCGTTTTGCATTTAGCGTCAGTCTACCACAGGTTTGCCAAAATTTGGAGGGAGAGGCGAAACCAGAAAGTCTCCGCTAATGTGTCAGAAGAGCATGGAATATAAATTTCATTGAGCTTTTCATTCTCATTTGGAATGCTACAGATAGCATGAAACAGAAGCCAGATCACAGTTAGGGTAAACTAAAAGTGGAGGATATTGTGTACCTGAGGCACTTACACAATATATCCATGTTAAATTATTTAAGTCCTTAGGTTCATCAAATAAAATCCAAAGGATTTGGTTTAGGAGCAGATGTGAGTTACGTAATGGTTGACAAAATTGAATGGAACATCATTGGAGGCAGAATAAGAAAAATGTATTTGTCTTCATAACTGATCTAGGGTTTAATGTTGTTAAGGAAATTGATGTTCAACCACAACTAGTAGTGTCCAAATACCTCTAAAGAGGCAAAATATTCCAAGAAATGGTAATTACAGATCTCTAATGTTACTTTGGTGAATGATTATTTCCAAAGGAAACCTGTCCAAGTTTCAATTGTTGGTATTATAACCTAGATTTTGGCCACCACAGCCTTTCCATTGTACAGAAGGAGCTGCCTGAAAATTAGAAGTCCTGCCTTCAAACACAACAATTCTCATTTTTACAGAAAAAGGGTTGCAGTTTCATGCATACATTGTTTGTGGAGGTAGAAGGTCATATCAGACAGCAGATGCCTCTACTAAAGTGGTATTTTGGTAGCCTTGCATTGTGAAACCCAAAGTGTACAATTTACAACATGGTCTGAACTTTGTGAATTTTTTTGGATAGCTATGGTACCTCTTTGGAGATCTAGGATAACCTTTTTGATATGGTCCCAGGATGCTTTTGTGAGAGCGAAGGTACCCTTTGACATTGTTAAAAGTCAGCTTTAATATGTGTAAAATACCTGAGAACTTACTATTCTGAAAGTCAGAACTGTCAACAGACCTATCAAATGTAACTACCAATACTAATGTCGAATTTGGATTGATAAAAGCTTTCAAGAGGACCTGCCAAAGCAAGTTGAGAAAATGACCTGCCAAAAGCAAAGGGAGCTGAGAACCTGTCTAGACATTTATAATTCCTGGTCTTTAAATTTGTGAATAAAAAAAAATGGAATGTTAAACAACTGTTCTTTTTCTTTTGACATATACCTGAAGGTTTCCATTCCTGAACTATTTGATGGCTGATCTCAAAACAGCCATTATTACTGGGGTATGCCTTTCAGTTAGTTGTAAGCTTATTGAAATGGGACTGTGAATGCATTCCAGTGCTGCTTGTCATCAGGGATACTGCATTTGAATGACATGTTTGTTATGAGGCTTTAAATAGTTGAAGATAAATGTAGATGTAGTAAATGGATTTTTATGAATGAGATTTTTTACAATGAAATCTGCAATAGAACTTGAAACTTTATTTTACAAAACGTTATGTCGTCTCGGTGTGGGTCTTTATACTTGCCTATATCGAATTTGAAATAAATCAGCAAGCTAGGTGTAAGAACACTGGGTCATATTTGGGGGAATGGGTTAACATAAGTTGCCACAGGGTCTATAAATGCCTCTGGGAGATAGATGGAAGTGCATAGGTGGGCATGGAGATTGAAAGGTATCATGTGGGATGCACATGTGGGAAAAGGTTTGTGGGGTAAAAAAGGTGATAGGAAACTTGAAAAAGGGACATTTGTTGGCATGGAGGGAAGGAGGTTACCAGAGGAAGTCAGTGATAGGCTCTGGGTTGGAATGAAGGTTAGGAGGGTCCATGGTGTGTGGATGGGGTGCACACCTTGGCATAGGGGTTGGGCGGGGAAAATAGGGCATGGAAAACATTTGGAGGGTGAGGAAGACCGAGAGCTGAACAGAGTTTAAAGTGTTTTAAACAAAAACTTCACCAATGCATTGAAGTTGGCCTTCTGTGCAGTCTTCCTCTCACCTGGAAGTCTCTATTCTCATTCCTGAGTCACCCAGCTCACCTTCTCAGGAATGCCACCATTCCAGAATGAAAGTCAAATATTCCAAGCTATTCTTTTTCTATGTTGGGTTTGCAGAGCTGGGAAATGTCCCAAATCTGCATTCTTGAGTGGGAGCACAAAGCCAGGCCTGAAATCCAGAAGATTTATTTCTGAACTGTAAAGCTGGAGCCTAGTGCACTTTCGTAGCTACGGAAAACTGATGGGCTGGCAGTTTATTTTTTCCCTAATTCTTACATGGTCATATGTCTTTTATAATAGCAAAAGTAAATGCGGAGAACAGAACCTCAACTAGTTTTGCAATTCAGTGTGCTAGTTTGTACCTAAGTATACTAGTGCTGCTAATCTTTATGGTGTAGTCTCATTCATCAAAAAAAGGTGAAATGGGAAGCTGGATAATCTGCAAATCAGTTGAACAATCTAGATTTGTTACCATTGCTGAGGATGCATGATAACAGCAAATCTTAGGAAATTGGCCCTCAAATATTATCAGTTTCCTTGTATTAAATTCCCTTCGTTGTATGTATTGCTTATTTAATTTTACATGAATACTTTTACTGTTTGGGTACATTCATAACATGTGGCATGAGAGGATAAAATATTGAATAAATAATTGCTACATTTCAAGTGTAATCATCTGCATTTATTTAATACATTTTCCTTCACAAAAACGATCATACACTTCAACATACAGTTAAAAACTAATATTTGAAATGCATTCTTGTTTGTTAGCGTGGAATAAAGTGTCTGCCAGTAAAAACAAATGGCACAACATTTCAAGACAGAGAAAGGAAGAAGACATTGATATATTTGAATGAAATGACACATAAAAATCAGTGTTGCTGACAACAGGCTGGGATTATGTGCTGTAACCTGAGCACTTTGACAGATTTGACCCTAATGGTGAGATGGTAACTTGATGTGAGGATGGTGGCTGAAACCAGAGAATTGATGTTCAGCTGCTGGCATGGGTATGCATTGAGAGTCATTTTCATGGAAGGTGTTATGGAGGTTGAACCAATGGGTTTGAGAACTAGGGATCCACATATCTCCAAACAAAGTAGTTGTTGATGAGCTCATCAAATAGTGTCAGAGGAACAGTTTTAAAATTTCAGCAGGATGGCTTGAGCGACAAACTGTCAAATATACTGTGGCTGTTGTGAGCACAGAAGGGAGTGGTTAGCATGCTTATGAAGTGGAAACTAATGCTCAGCTGCTCAACCAGTAGCACCGAGTTTGCATTGCTAGTGATGGGAGGCTTGTATTTATGAATACCAAGAGACAGGACTCCTAAGAGACACGTGAGGTGTCATTTGTCCATCAGAGGAAGTCCTGGTGAACCAATGAGGGAGTTAAAATTTAGCAGGTTACTCTACATGGGACAAATTAGTGAGGAGGAACCTCAGCAGATACATTGTGCTCGTCAGGAGGAGGCCAGATGAGCACAGTGAGGGTCTGGAGAGGAAGAAGACTCTTATTGCTCAAGAATCACAACCTGCAAGTTACTGAGCTCCAATGAAATGCAATTCTATGTCCATGCAGCTAGCTGGTCTTGGGCACTAATTCTCTGGTCCATGATGACCTGATGCTTTGAGACTCAGTCCTCCACTTGCACTCATCAAGATCATGGTAATTCTGAACTTTGGATTCAGGTCATTGCAGGGACCAGATACGTACCTGTCTGGCTTTTCACACCATCAGACAGATTGTGGGTGCTTCATTTCAGCTGCTGGGTAAACACATCCTTTTTTTAAACAGAGGAGGCAATGCTGACCAAAGGCTATGGTGACATTGATACAATTTTTTAGGTTGATGGAGTAATTGATCATACCCACGTAGTTATCAAGGCACAGTTGAACTGAACGTTCTCCCCGTGTCTGCGTGGGTTTCCTCCGGGTGCTCCGGTTTCCTCCCACCATCCAAAGATGTGCAGGGTCAGGTGAATTGGCCATACTAAATTGCCCGTAGTGTTAGGTAAGGGGTAAATGTAGGGGAATGGGTGGGTTTCGCTTCGGCGGGTCGGTGTGGACTTGTTGGGCCGAAGGGCCTGTTTCCACACTGTAATCTAATCTAATCTAAAAAGCCTTTGCTCTGTTGAATGTTCTGCTGCTCTGTTAATCAAGATAATCATGCTTCCTGAGCAGGTGTCATAATTCTTTAACTTTTGAGAGTCCTAGCTGCCATAACTCTTCAGGCCAACATCTGGACTCCTTCTCCCTGCTGGGAGACAAGGGTTATCCTCTGAATAAGTGCCTCCTGACAACTAGACACAGAAGGAGAGGGGTGATGCAGAGCTTTTTATTAGGATTTACCTGCATTGAACAGACCATTGGCACCTTGAGGATTGACTTCCTCAGTGTGAATACTGCCACCCAATGTGAGCCAGCCAGGATGTCCGTTATGGTAATCATTTGCTGCAAGTTGCACAACACGGGAATGCAAAAATGATGAGAGCTAGATGGAGGAGGACCTGAAACACCATTTGTCCTTGGAGGAGAATGGGAAGGAATAAGAAGAATGGAAAGGGGAGGCTGCAGAGGAACCTGGTACCCAAAGTGGAGGAGAAATCCTAGAACCTATCCTAGGCCTCACTGTGATTGGCAGACTTGGAATGGCCACAAGACCCATATAACTCAGCAATGTTTCATTTGTGTGCCTCTTGGTCTTTCAGAGATGACTCTGCAATTCATCTTCCATCAAACAGAGATCTGCTGGTGAGCACACACATTGGAACGATCCCAGTGTCACCCAAAAAATCAATGAGGATAGCATCTCCACCACCAACATTGTATCATTTCACAGACCATGAAACCACACCAGAAACAGAAAGCCCACCTCTCTTGCAGCTTAACATCCATTGCTCTTTCAACATCAAGAAATCATAACACACAGATTCAGCAATAAACTATGCTTATTAGAAAAATAAATGAAGAAAATAAGTTGAGACCAACTTCATTCACCCAGATCGGCATAAAAAGTGCAATTAACAGTGCTGTGCCTACCATTCCAGTTCACTTCTATAAGATATTGCCCTATTGGCTGAGAATAAGAAATTCCATTATTTCTACATTCGAGTGAGATGCCTGTGGCTTTATTCTTCACTGTGAATGTGCTTGAAGGTGTTTGATATGCCTACAGCATTGCAGGGGCAACCTCTATCATAAAGCCTTATGGCAAATATGGTTCTCCAGTCAGAATGACCAAAGATGTACAGGATGACACCATTGTACCCAAAGGGTGCTCTGCTCATCAGTCTCTTCGACTTGCTTTCACCTTCCATGGCAATGTGGATTGGTGAATGAGCCCATTGGTTGGGCTACAGTTGACATCTGTTACGTGCAACTCTGCACCATCAATAACACTGGTCAACACTGCAGTGATTCATTCTCACTGTGCATATTAGTGCGCTGAATCTGCACAATAAGTAGTAATGCATATTTCTTTAACGAGGTGACCATTTTCTCATTCAGGAGCTCATGTACTTAAATCCTTGTGTCTTAATTGACTACATGCAGCATTGAATCCTCCTGGAGCTGCAATAATCACACTTTCCTCTGGTGATCCATATCCTTATTTATGTTCCCCATGTCAATGTTATGCTGGGAACAGTAAGGGAGGTCAAGTTTTTCAGTCATAATTCCCTCATCTCGCAAAAAAATGCACACCTCCTGAGAAGGTATGTCGTCTTTGCCCTGTAAAGCTGGACCTCTCTGAGGGGGACAAAACACAGCTGATTCGAGCTTAGTATCCTTCTCTACTACTATGCTTTCCCTTTCCTCCATTCTAATCTTGATTGAGGTCCAACTTAAGTGAGGTATCTCTTTGCAGTTGGATGATGTAAATGACATACAAAAGTGCAGCCCACCCACCTTCCCACCAGTGCTGGGACTCGGTCACAGCTGTGCTCCACTCTCGTTGCAGACCCTGTGAGAACCACCAAGAAGGTCATAATGACAACTGGGGCTACTGTCCAGATACATCACCACCATCAACCCCTTAGATGCCAGAAATTACAACTGCATTAGGCTGGAGTTTCCTCAGAGTGTCCCTAATTTGAAGATTGAGCTGTTAAATGTTTCAGCTGCTCTCAACCTCCCATCTCACCCATTATTTACAGCCTGCCATCAGGGTGCACTACTGATATCCAGCGCCACTTCGTTTCTTGGAGTCAGATTCTGCAGGCTGCATCTGAGACATTTCTTGTGAGTTGTGCACTTTTTCCTTGTGGGATGTTTTGAGAATTATGTCTTAATGACTTGGTCTACCTAATCTAATCCAGCATGACATTCACATGAGATGTTGGCTTCTCAATGGCATTGTTTATGTGAGAATGGTTGACCTCTCAGTTTTGTAGCTGAGGGAGAATTATGGGCATGTAATGTGCTTAGTTATACACTTCTGACTCAAACTCCATTCAGAAACTTTTGATGTGTCTGAGCGCCAAGAACAACAATGCTTTTATTTGTTCATGGGATGTTGGTATTGCTGATTAGGCCATCCCTTATTGCTTAGAAGACAATTAAGAGTCAACCACGTTATTGACAGTCTGGAGTGACATGTGGACTGGACCAGGCAAGGAGAGCAAATTTCCTTCCCGAAAGGACTTCAGTAAACCAGATGGGTTACATGGTCACCATTAGACTCACTTTCTTGATTCGAGATTTTTACTGAATTCACATTTTGCCATCTGCCATGATGGGATTCAAACCCTTGTTCCCAGGATTTTGGATTAGCAGTGCAGTGATGTTATCACTATGCGATCATCTTCCCTAATATCTTGCTCATCAGTCAACAACTGTCTTGGTTAAGGCTTCAAGAAAGGTTTGTGAGAATATTGGTACTGGATGACCAAGGATGCCTACCATGCCAGTCATGGCCCTCTGTGCACCCAACTGCACTGTCTCATCAAATGGCAACACCAGTCTTATCTGATTCTTACTTTTGCAAAGGAGTCTGAATTACTGGGTCCTGCCTTCAAACTGCTCACAGCTCTATTCATTTCAGAACAAGCTCACTCCCAAATTAATTAGGCCCTAGGCATTTTAAAAAACTGTTTGCATCAAAGATGCTGATTTGGATTGAAAATCCATCCCTAGGACGCTTTTTCTTTTGGAAAAAAAGAAACCTAGCTGTTTTTTCAGAATATGGTGGTGTTGGTAAGGATCAGATTTTTTTTTGCCAAATCTATTCTGATTGCATCATAATTCTGATCACTCATGTTGAATCTTCTGTTGGATTTGAAAATTACCAGACATTCTGGCAATTATTTTCTAGTTGGCAACTGTATCAAAATTCAATATATTAAAAACATTTTTGCATTCCTTTTAAACTTGACTTGTTTCACACTACAATAGACATACAATAAATGTCATATCCTGTTTAAAGAAAAATACACCTTACAATTGAATTGAATAGACTTATTAAACAAATCTGAAATAAAAGGCTCATCATATTAGCAAGATACAATCTGAAAAATTCAAGCATATGAATAAGGACAGTCTACAGTATAGCACTCTGCATTCAAAGTTTTCATTAAAATTACCTGGTATTGGACATTTCTTTTGTAGTAAATTCTTTATTTATATTGTTTAATTTCTTTCACTCGATAATTCAAATCTTTTCATGCACAAAACAAGTTTGAAATATCAAAGGTCGACCTTACTGCTGAAGATGGAATTCTCCACACACAGGAATGGTTAATTCCCAATTGATTTGTTTGCATTGAGTAAAAACAAAACATGGGTAGTTGAGATAAAAACAAGAGAGGTTATAATTATTTCAATGATAATAAAGAATTGCAACAATTTCTCAAGACTATCATATTTTAAATATAATCAATGTTGTCTAAACATTGAAAATATTTACCAATATAGATCTACACTTCACAAACCATCTGAATTTTTTCATGAGAGTTTGCAAGAATACGTATTTACCAGAGATTTTAAGATCTTAATCTGTAAAACAGAACTAACTGAAGATTAATTGGTATTTGCAACAAATGGCACACAGGCTGCTGCTCTGCGTGTGTTCACTAATTTTCAGCCTATTATATAGCAATTCAAACAGATTACAAACTTGAAGCAAAACTGAACCTCAAGAAATCTAATGCAAATTAATGCAGCAAAAATGAAGATGTGCTTACCTGGAATTTACTGATATTTTCTTTTTGCTTTCTTTCTAATACACAGCTTGTGCAGGACTAATTATCTAAGTAGTTTATTAACCCTCTTCACCTGATTATTGTTGGGTATTTATAGTAAATGAGTTGTCAGCAGAAAGGCTTCATTAGACACATCAGGATGTCGTCTGCTGAAAAATGATTTCTACTCCAAACTGACAGTTCCTTCATGTCAAAGTGATAAAGCTACTCCAACAAATACCATATTGTGCACTCCATGAGTAAAGTACCAATAACAAAACAAGCCAGTTTGTTCTCAATTTTGCCAGGTTAATATTGACATAATTTACTTGGAAATGTTAAGAATATTATCAAACAGACAGATTTAATAGTTATTCTGAGAACTTGGTTTTGGATATTGGATTGTTGTTATGAGTTTGCACATTAGAGAAAAGTGGGTTGGGGCTTTAGGGGGATAGTGAAATAGATTATCACCACCAGTCCAAAAGAGGTTGTAGTGAATCAGTGGCCCATTTTATTTCCTTTCCAAAAGAAAATCAAGGCAGGTGTAAATGCCCTGCCAATTTACCATTTCCTGTTTTGCATTATTATTGTGGTCTGTTTCCTCCCTGTTGCTTTTAAACCTGGTCATCATTTTGAAGATGATGCTGGGAGTTTCTTGATTACAAATCAACTATAAGTATGTCTGTTTACCATTTATGAAAAGTTTGTATTTGTGCATTTCTTCCATCTGTTTCTGGAAAGTTGTTGTCATCCTCCTGGTTGCAGCAGAAACAATATTTATTGTTCAAGTATATGTGTCAAGTGATTATTTCCATGACTCTGGTTGTACTGCTGTGCAGATTTGTCTCTTTTTAACACAAAGATTAAGAATTTTAAATAAATTTTCAGCCTCCCATCAAGAAATGCAGCTTCCACTGTGTTATCCAGGGGCCTGTGCTATGGTTACATATGAAAAACTCCTCCTGATACCTGTTCCTGACAATCTTACCCATTTTAATGTAAATTCCCTTGTCCTATTGGCATGACCTATTTTGAAGTAGTGCACCATATTAATTTTATTTGTGGATGTTAGAAATCAGAAATAAAAACAGAAAATGCTGAAAAGCCACACCATATTTAACAGCATCAAAGGAGAGAGACACAGTGTTAACCTTTTTTCAGAATTGCAGTTCCCAGTTCATTGATATGTGCATATTGTCTTGTATTGTATGGTCAAATTAATTTAATAAATTAAGGAAGCACAAAGCACTGTACCTTTATCTGTTGTGTTTAACAATCTGTAATAAGAATCCATTTTTATCTATCTGGATCATTTTGATTGCTCAGTCTAGAGGGTGTATCTGTTTGTGACTATTGGTAGGCAATGCTTGTGCACATTAGTTGAATGGAGGACCAGAGAAATTGCTAGGAAGATTACATTACTATTCATCCGTGTTGAACGAGAAAGGCTCAGAAAAGCTATCTGATGAATTAAAAAAGAAAGCAGCAATGATTTTATATAGAAGTAAGCTAATAACCATATGTACCCTTCAGAGTTCCTACACCGTATAACTGCAAGCAGCATGCCACATTCCAAACTTGGACTCAAGGACTGAGCAGTGACAACCTTGTTAGAAAATCTGAATCCAAAACAATACCATGTTATGGAGCTCAGACCAGTTTTCCAATTTACTAAATAGCGACTTTCTTGGTACAGGTGGAAAATGAAAAAGAGGAGCTCTTCTTGGGACGTGTTTGAGAAGCTGGCAATTTGAATATAATAAAAAATACCCTGATGTGAAGAATTCTCTAGGTTGGGATCCTGTCCAGATTCTTACCTCGGCTTAATAGATAATCTGGGAAGAAATTAAATACATTAAATATAAAATATTAGTATCCTCTTGTGCTGACTCTCATGTCTGACTTAATATTACTGTCTGATATATTTGCTGTCAGTGTCTATTGTCCGTGATATTTGATCGTAAATTATCAGTGTGCTTAGTTAATTGATGTGACAGAAATCCTTATCTGAAAGTACTGTTCAAATTTATGTTCGTGTTGTTGGTGCTTCAGATAACAGAATATTTTTTCATTAAATTAATGAATGCAAGTTGAGAATTTTATTTTTATGGATATTTACTTATTATATTCAATATTGTTTATGAAAAACTCAATTTCAGAAATTTTAAATTAAGAAATAGTTTTGAAGTGGGACCAAAGTTTAAGGGAGAAAGCTCAACTGTTGTTGCATACAGTCAATGATGATGCAGAGCAGAGACAGAATACTCTTCAATATCAGCTGCTGTTCTTATGTGTTTTTCCTTGCACTTTGTCTCTTACCAAATTTCTTTTGTCTGATAATGTTTTCAGTTTCCCTTTAGCTGAAATCATTATTATTAAGCCATGTAAGCTGTCTCCTGTGAGTTTGAAGTCTCTCATTTGGCATACATTAATTCCATTTATGCCAGACATACTAACTTTGGAGAATATTTCAAGCATTGCCAGGGAAATGGTGCTGTAGTAGCAATATCACTGGGCTACTAATCAAGCACAGCAGGAAAATGTTCTGAGGACATGAGTTTGAATCCCACCATAGCAGCTAGTGAAGTTTGAACTCAGTGAATTGAAAGCAATCTACAATGCTCATATATACAATATTAATAGTTGTAAAATACTATCTACTAATTAGTAATGCCCTTTACAGTAGTCGGCTTATCATCCTTTTCTGGCTTACAGACCCACAGCAATGTAGTTAACTCATCTGTCCTCTGAAATGGCCTACTCATTTAGGGATAGACAATAAGTACCAAATCTCCTGAGGAAGTAAAGAAAATTCAAAGTCCTTCAACTATCTCTAATCATCCTTTGCCTGATTCTTATTGATATGTTTTGAAATTCTCCCTTGTTCCTTTATTCTTTCACTAATTAATAATTAATCTCTGTGTATCTGCGGCTCAGCGTATGAGGAATTGCATGAGACTTTAGAGCCAGTTTTCCATATGTGTGCCCCAATATAAAGTCTCACCCTCCCAGAACATGATATTATAAATATACGATGGATTTATTAAAATATGCTGATAAATTTTTTAAAAGACCCAGTATTTACTCTAAACAAATGGAAGAACTTTTGTTTATACCTGGAGGTAAAACATGTCTGTGTCTCCTGCATTTCAAGTGCAACTACGTACCAATATTTAAGACCAGTATCAGCTCTCAGCTATCACCTCTTCTAATGCTGATTTAGCTTTTACAATGTGTGAATTTATATGATAGCCATGTTTGACATCATGTGTTATGTTTATTTACTGCCAGTTTGGGTTCTCATCCAAAGTGAAGTACTTACTCATTGTGAATTTGCAACTGGCAACATAATAGATCCTTCAGTTTAATTTTATCTGACTATGTAACAATCTTGCAATTATTGGAATTTTATCTTTCAGCCACTGGAACTTTAGTACTATCTACAACTTGTTTTAACTGCAAATGATTCTTATCCGTTTGCAGCAAAAGTACAGCATTGGCATTGAACAAAGAGCTCAGAGGGTGTTTGTTCAAAGTTGAAGTGCAATCTTCTGCTTCAAGTGCTTTGACTTCTATTTTCCTGGATTATAATTTCATTTGACACCTCAATTGTTTTACACTTTTGTAACAGTGCTTTAAAATGACTAACTCTATGAGTACAATGCTGCCTAATCACTTTTGGTTAATAATTGTGGACCTACATTCAGATGGAAAATTTGGTGCCATGAGTGACTACATCTCTTCGATAGAATGACAAATGTACTGCTGTAAACTAAACACTGTATAATTAGGAATTTTTTTTGTAAAATGAACAAAATGAAACACATCTCTTACTTATCCTTTTCTAATTAAAGGACCCTGTGCATATAAACAAATAGAACCTTTAATTAGTGCATTCTCTGGGCTTCATAAATCATTTTTTACATGTCACTAGAATTAACATAATTTATGAATCCTGAATAATTCAAGTGTAGTATTATAGTTCAAATAACATAAATCATTTATATCTCGGCTTGCTTTGTAACCAAATGCCCTTCTATGTTCGGGTAGGTAATGTAGGAGTTTTGATTTTTTTTTGTTTTGCCCACAAAAACACCCACACACATGTTTGCATATCTATATGTATACTGCACATGTCAAGAAAGGAAGCACTCAACATAATAAGCCTGGGTGAAGGAATTGAGTGCACACACTATTTTAAGGAAACCAAATAAATCAAAATCTAAATAAAAAGTCAGAAACAAAGAAAATATGTTGCTGAAATTATTGAAATGTCACTAGGAATTTTCTCTGAAGAAAATTGTGCAGGAACTTTTACAGAACAAAAATGTTTGTGTGAGATACCCTCTCCTGAGGTACTGAAAGCAGATCTGTGTTTGGCTACGCATTCTGGAATGTCTTGTGACAAAAACTGTCTGTCAGCAGCTGTTCACCACCTTTTGTTCAATAAGGGAATGATAGATTGAGACTTTGGAATAGATTAACAAATATTACCTGTTACATATATTACAAGTAATTTATCAGCGGGTAGCCAGACAAACAATTTAATGATGAGCAATCTCGATTGTGACTGATAATGTTAGGACAACCCAATCAGACAGAAAGATAATTTAGCTTATTATGCTGACTTACCTCATTATCACAAACTATTATTAAAATTTTATGTGGAATTAGGTTAGAAGGACAGAATGATCAAAAAGCTGTGCTAAAACACACTCTACCCGAAAAAGGCTACTGTGAAAATTATTACAACTATTTATCAAAACCCATCTTCAATCTACCTGGCATAGAAGAAGGGAAACATGTAATAGTTGCAGTATTTTATATTGATCATGATTTGATCCTATGCCATTGCAGGACATTTTCTTCCCTCAGTTTTCTCTCCTCCTGCATTAAAGTGCTGTGTTATGCAGACAGCCCTTCAGAATCTCATCCACAGGACTGTTCTTCATGTTTGAGTTCAAACAGTGACTGTTCACTGACTATTCAATTATTGGGATTGTACTGCTGAGTTTACACCTGGCATCTACCCATGTGTACATTCCAATATGGATCTCTGTTCTTCCAGCTTGCACTGAGCCTCGATGGAGCAGGTAGCAGGCCCAAGCTAGAAATGTTGGCAGTGAAACATGGTGATGTGTTGAAGTGGCAGGTAACTGGAAGCTCGGGGTCATTTTTGTAGACAGAATGTAGGTTTCCAGAAAGCAGTCACCCAACTTACGTTTCATCTCCCCAGTGCAGATAGAGGATGACCCATCTTGAAGACCCTGCAGCTGTCAGGACTCAATATTGAGTTCAATTATTTTAGGGCTGAACATCTTCTTGCATGTCCTTTGTCCATATCCAACAATCCCAGGTCATGGCATCACTTGGGCTGCTTTCAGCACAGCCAACCCATTTTCATCTGCAAATTATCCTCATTATCGGATTTTCTCTTTCCCAGCTCACCATTCTTCATCCACTTGTTTGCCTAATTGTCCTTCTTTTCCTCTGCATTCTGTCTCCACCTATCTCCTCACTCTTTACCCACCTCACCCCCTGTCTTCAGCATATGCCATCTTTTCCTAGCTACTAGTTCTGAAAAAAGGTCACTGGATCCAACAGGTTAACTCTGCTTTATCTCCACAGATGCTGCCAGATCTGCTGACCCTCTTCAACAAATTCTGTTTTTGTTTCTGATAGTGTGGTAATTGTCCAGATTGGATTTTCTGTACTTTTTTGTGCACAGCACATCCCTGAGAAACTCTCCACATTGCAGGGTAGACGACAGTGTCATAGCCATACTGCAAGAGCTTGACGAGGGATGTGTAGCACGTTACCTTTCGGAGCACATGTCTTTAGTACTCATGCTGGAATATTGTCATCAAGTTTGTTCTGCCATTCAATGAGTTCATGACTAATCTGATAGTCCTCAAGTCCATCCTTTTCCCTTAATGATTAAAGATCTGTCTCGTTCAGTCATGAATATACTTAATAACCTAGCCTTGACAGCCGTCTGCACAAATCCACTACTCTCAGAGAGGAGGAATTTCTTTCATCTCTGTCTTAAATGGGCAATCCTTTATTCTGAGATTATGTCCTCTGGTTCTAGATTCTATCACATGAGGACCAAGTTCTTTGCATCTACCCTGTCAAGTCCTGTAAGAATCTTGTATGTTTTAATAAGGTTACCTCTAGTTCTTCTCAACTCCAATGAATCTCCAACCTACTCAACCTCTTCCTATAAGTCAGCTCCTCCATACTTGGTATCAGCCTCATGAACTTTCTCTGGACTGCCTCCAATGCCAGTATATCTTTCCGTCAATAAGGGGCGCAAACCTGTTCACAGCATTCCAGCGATGGTGTGGCTCGTGCCTCTATAGTTTTAGCAAAACCTCCCTATTTTTATACTCCATTCCTTTTGAATTAAAGAACAGCATTCTATTTGCATTCCCTATTATTCATTGAACCTGAATGCTAGTTTTGGTGATTTATGCATGAGGACTCTCAAATCTCTGTCTCTGCTGTAGCTTTATGCAGTCTTTCTCCATTTAAATAATATTCAGTTTCTTTATTCTTCCTACCAAAGAGCATAAACCCTCATTTTCCCACATTATATATCTATCTGCCAGATGTTTGCTTATTGTTTAATCTGTGTCCTTCTGCAGTCTGTTTGTGTTATCTTCGTCATTTACCGTCTCACCTATTTTTGTATCACCCAGAACATTGGTAATATTACATTTACCTTCTTAATCCAAGTCATTATTATAGATTGGAAATTATTGTAGCTCCAGCACTGATCCCTGTGACAGTTCGCTACTTAAAATTAGAAAATGTACCCCTTAATCCATCTCTGTATTCTATTAGTTAGCCGATTCTCTATCCATGCTAAAATACTACCTCCAAAACCACATGCTCTTATCTTAAATAGCCTCATGTGGTATCTTGTCAAACAACTTCTGGAAATCCACTGCTTCTCCTTTATCAATCCTGCTTGTTTCCTACTCAGAGAACTCTACAAAATATGTCAGGCATAATTTTTCATTAGTGAGGCAGTGCTAACTCTGCTCGATAATATTATGCATTTCATGGAATCATACAGGACAGAAGAGACCCTTTGACCCATTGTAATGTTTTAAATGCTCTGCTGTTATATCCTTTATTATAATACTCTGCCCATTTTCCACGAATAGATGTTATGTTCACTGGCCTATAGTTACCTATTTATTTGTCTCCTTTCCTCTTTAAATAAAGATGTTATATCAGCAGTTTTCCAATCCTCTGAGACTTGTCCAGAAGCTGATATTGGAAGATTGCTACAGTGCATCCAGTACTTTTGCAACTACTTTTTTTTAATATCCTAGGATACATCCCATGAGGTGTTGGCATGGTAAGTGAAGGGCAGCCTCTGATACCAGTGAAAGAACTTGAAATAGTCTGTTGAAGGTTGGAGCGGGACTTGGTCATGGGTGAGGTATAGAGAGAGTCATGGAGAATGGTGGGATGTGGCACCGTAGCAGAGTTAGAGTGAATGAGGTGTCAGAGAAGATTGTGGCACTTAACACTGGCAGAGTGGAGAAGGTTATTGACCTCCTTCCTACAGTGCTGAGCATTTCTCCAGGAAGCTGAGACTGCTTTGACCTCAGACCAGGCTGGCATGGTCTGGTGGCATGGCCTGCACTGCTGGTCCTGGTGGAAGAAGGCATCCTCGTTGTGCACCACCTAGTCCAGCGGGACCTCCAGTTTACTTCCTCCTTACAAAGCAGGACAGCAATTTCCTCATCTGCTATATCCTGGGCAAATATCAGTCCCTTTGCAGGACAGACTGACAAAGCTCGTCACCTTGCGATATTTGCTGAATGGCATTGTTCTGAAAATGGTACATGGTACGGTGGTGCTGGAATGTGTGTGAGGGGTGCTACAGGGTTAGGTTAGGTGGTTAATGTGGTGAGTTTGGTAAATCAAGAGGTTTCACAGTGGAAACCCTTCCATATAACAGTCAAATCAAACACAAGATTCAGCCCTGTAAGTCTTAAAAGGGAAAAAAAGATATGCTCACAAAGAGAGAGACTTTCATCCATCTTATAACACAGAAATGTTGAGATTACTTTTAATCACTCTACAAAAAGCTCAGACATAGATATTCCAAAGAGGTCTCTTAGACTTATGTCCTTGCAAGCCCATGTATAATTAAAATATCCTAGAATTGTTAAGTTGGCATTGTAAGTGCTAATATTGGTAAATTTAGGATAAAATGTTTCTGCTGTAATGTAGCTATAAATATATTCTACTCCAAGGCAATTTTGCTGGTGTGAAAACTCTTGGGAAAGGATATTTCATTACAGAATTCAGCCTATAGCTGCAAGTTGGCTGAGTTCTTTTAATGATCTGAAATTTCTCTTTGCTGAGCTTTTACTGAGCTGACAATAATTTTGATTGGGGTCAGTTTACCTTATTGAGGATTTAAGATAGTAGAACCTTTAACACTTGCATCAGGATTGTGGCCGATGTGTAGAATCTGTTGGATCCAGATCTATGTGAAGTGGACCTGTTTGGCAGCTGACAAAACCCAATGTCACTTTCGTTTGCTACAGGCCATAAATATGACTGATGGCTTATTTGCCAGAGCAAGCATTTATGCCAATGCTATCTCTGATGACAGAAACTAGAATTAGCAGGTGCTTGGATTTGCAGCTCTGCCTAACTTGCTATAGATACAGGGTATCAACAACTGACCATTTTTATTCATTCATTCACGGGATCTGGGCATTGCTGGCTGGGTCAACATTTATTGCCCATCCTTAGTTGCCCAGAAGGTAGTTAAGAGTCAACCACATGGAGTCACATTAAGAGTACACTTTTAATGCCAGATTTTTATTGAATTCAAATTCTATTATCTGCCATGGTGAAATTTGAACCCATGAGCCCAGAACATTGCCTGAGTCTCTAGATTAATAGTCTAGAGATAATGCCACCAGGTTATTGGCTCCCCTTACATGGAACAATAAGGAGCCCAGATGTCCCAGCTGTAAGAGTTTCCAGTCCATCATGGGAGCATCACTACTGGTGCATTGGCCACATTGTATTCCACATCTTTCAACTCCTCTTTAGAGTCCTAATATGTATTTCACCCACTGCTATGCTTCTTGTGAGCACAGCACACCCTAACCACTCTGGAGGACCTTGCTGTTGTATACTGAAGGCCACCTTCAAGTCTCTCCCAGTATCTGAAATGCATTCTCAGTGTGCTGATGGATTGCTCAAGAATTGGTTGTCATGAAGCATTTATTGTATTGCAAATCTACACATGGCTCAAATGAAAACAAAAACATGCCCACCTAACATTGTATAGTATACCTATGTGTCAAATCCTGACTGTTTACTGTTCCTCTCCCTAGCATTTTTACATTGCACAATCCCTGGAGCATTAGGAGAGAGAGAGAGAGAGAGACGCTGCTTGTATCCCTAGTTGACAAGGTTCTTATTAGTTCCCATTTTCACGTTTAAGAGCCTATGACCTTCAGCACAGATTGTTCCACTTGCATCTGTGCAGAGGCATACTTGAACATGGAGGTACAGGGCAGCATGTGGGGTACAGATAGAGTGATGAGAGAGCTGGGGAAAAGGGAAAGCACTTTGAATTTAGTGTCCTCTTCCAGGCCCCCCCCCTTTTTTTAAACCACATTTTATCTCATGGTGCATCTGCACTTCCCTGTTTGCAATAAGCTGGAGTACATTGTGTCCAATGAATTACTAAGATTAAGATCTCATTTAAAGTGGTATTCATAGCACACAAGCTCTTAGTGAAACTTTGCATGCAGTCATGAGAATGGCACATTTAGTTCTACCTGCAAATGGTCATAGTTTCCATTAAAAAAAACCCCACTAAATACCTACAATATCATGCTGCTCATGATTGGATGGACTTGTGTAACCTATCTGTTAGCAGTAAGGTCTTGGAGTAGGCATGAAAATGCTGCAGAGAGTCTTTGCAGATCAGGATGCAGCTGAATGTGCCACAATGCTCACCTTTACTTCTCTACTTAAGTCATTAAAAGTTTCTGGCATTGAATCACAAAAGCATATTATCATGCCCTGGATGCTCCAGTCAGGTTTTCTTTAGTTTCAGAGGTAGGCTTCTGCATCTGGTCAGTAGCGCCAAAAATGCCCCTATGTTGTTTAGATGTTAACACTGCATCCATAGAGGCATCACAAAAATGAGGCAAAAATTTAAAAACTAGACTCCATTCTGTCAATTCTTTCCATTGTGCTCCAAAACCTATACAACCACAATTTTGTGGAATACTGTTTAAATTCTGAAGTTGAAATTGTTTTATGCAGGTCCTTTCCACATCCTTCATCTTAAATGGTGCAAAAGGACAGAAATGACATGATATTGCATTGGTTGTGTTAAAAGCCGTTGACACTTACTTCGGGATTTCCAGTGTGCTATCAGACTTTTGGTCCTTAGGGTGATAGTTCATCCACAATAGCTTAGCTTCTAATCAGTCAGTATGTGTGACATTATCCAGAAATAATTTTATAAGAAATTGGTTAAGGGGTCAAAGTAAGGCTGTGAGATGGAAACCGAGCATGTTACTATAGCACAAATTAAATAAAATTTCTGCCTGTGCCTTTGCAAATAAAGTTCATGCTTTCCCCCACTGTATATGTATTTTTCGTCAATCTTTTCAGAAGTGGCATGACTTGTGACCAGGGCAATTGGGACTTGAACTTGGATCTTTTGGTGGAGAGGTAGGGACACAACCACTGAACCTCAAGAGTCCCTTTTCCTATACTGTATTTTTTTTTAAACTTACCAATAATTTAACTCAACCTAACAGTTAATCCAAAGCAAGCGGAATTTCATCAGTAATGGATTTCTTGAGGCATATGTGGTGATCAAAAACTGGCAATATGCTCTGCTGTCCACATTTTGCAAGATCATCCACTTCCTATTCTAATTCCCTCAAATTAGGAAGATCGTTGCTGAAAAAGACAAAAATCTCATGCCAAAGATTGTATTATCTTATGATTGACCTTTCTTCTGTTTAACTGTCGTTATATCTATTTTTTAAGAGAGACTGAAGAATAGAGCAGAGGTATTGCAGTGTGAACTAATGAGAGTCAGCTGTTCTTTTCTAATATGACAAACATTATTTTCCCACATCTATTTAAATTAGATCAATCTTCTTAAATAACGATGATGCCAGATGACCCCAACTTAACCCAGGCTAATTTTCACCAGGACCCTGTGGAGAGGAAATATTTTTCCTCAACTAAAACCAGCAAAGCAGAGCAGCTTCCAGACATTGCTGGATGCGTAAGTCTATATGATACAGTAAACTGCATACGTGCACCATTTGATTAGGACCATCTTGCATCTGAACCATGTTGCATTCTTCACATTAAAGGCATTACATTTGGATGCGCACACTTTTCCACAGGAAAATTTGCACCTGACAAGTTCATATGCTGCATTCTTGAAATCACAATCGAACAAATAGGGAGCTGTGTGCAAACTTTTATTTAAAAAAAGGCATCCGATGAAATGTTTCCAAATATCTGTAGAAAAACCTGTCATCTCAACATGGTATAGGTCCCACTATATATCTGACATTTTGTCATTTAGCAGAAAGATTGTCCTTTCACGAACATGCAGTTGGTGAGTATCCCTTTCTGTCCATTGATCAAAAAATATCAGCAGTATCAAGCTGCCACATTTTTGTATTCAAAACATTAGAGTCACAGAACCAAACTTTTTAACTATTTTGGATTTTTTTAACAGAACATTTATCAATAGACTTGAATTAATCGTACTGTTAAATCAAAAAGTTGTGGGTTCAAGTTTCCACTCTTAGAGAATTAGCACATAATGCAGATTGAACCTTTGGGTTGCTAACTTTTGCATATGATTACAAAACGTAACATGACACAATTCAATGAAGTATAATGGATTTTCACCTCATGGTCTCGTCAATATTTATCCTCAGTCAGTGAAACTAAACAGATCGTCTGGATATTTATTATTGTGTTTTGGACTTTACTGACCAAAAATTAGTTTTATAATAAATGCTACAATGACTTTGCATCAAATATTTAATTGTCTGTAATGCATTTTCAGAAATCCTAATGATACAAGATGTTAATCTTTTCTCCTTATCAATGTCAATTATATCTAAAAAGAAAATTGCCCATTTATGCAAGGTGTATATTTGCTCTTTTGCTCTATCAATTATAACTCTCTCAAAGAATACTCATTTGCCTGGTTTATGGTCCCAATATTCAGTTCCCTGAGCTCATTTTATATCTCTAACTTCAGCAATTGAACACAAAAATTCAGAAGTGAAAATAAGCAAGTGTAACAGGAAGGTATTGAACACCAAGATAAAGTTAGAGGGGTGACCTTTATAGAGGTTTATAAAATCATGAGGAGCACGGATAAGATAAATAGACAAAATCTCTGGAGTAGGGGAGTCCAGAACTAGAGGGCATACATTCAGGGTGAGAGGGGAAAGATATAACAGAGACCTAAGAGGCGACGTTTTCATGCAGAGTGTGATACATGTATGGAATGAGCTGTCAGAGGAAGTAGTGGAGGCCATACCATTGCAACATTTAAAAGGCATCTGGACGGGTATATGAATAAGAAGAGTTTGGAGGGATATGAGTCGCATGCTGGCAGCTGGGACTAGATTGGGTTGGGATATCTGGTTGGCATGGATGAGTTGGACCGAAGGGTCTGTCTCAGTGCTGTACATCTCTGTGACTCTATGTTGCTTAAGATAAGTAGAGTCAAAGAGTTAAAAATCACACAATATCAGATTATAGTCCAACAAGTTTATTTGGAAGCAGTAGCTTTTGGAGCGCTCCTCCTTTGTGAGGTCGTTGTAAATGAAGGAGCAGTACTCCAAAAGATAGTGCTTCCAAATAAACCTATTGGACTATAACCTGGTGTTGTGTGATTTTTAACTTTGCACACCCTTATCCAACACTGGCACCTCCAAATCATAGAATCCCTACAGTGTGGAAACAGTCCCGTCAGCCTCAAGTCCACACTGACCCTCTGAAGAGTAACCCATTCCCCTACCCTGTTATCCTATATTTACTCCTGAGTAATGCACCTAACCTACACATCCCTGAACACTATGGGCAGTTTAGCATGGCCAATTCACCTAACCTGCACATTTTTGGATTGTGGGAGGAAACCGGAGCACCCGGAGGAAACCCATGCAGACACTGGGAGAATGTGCAAATTCCACATTGAGCCTGGGTCCCTGGCGCTGTGAGGCAGTGGTGCTAACCACTGAGCCACCGTGCCGGCACTAATGGACACCCGTAAAGTGCTGAATGTATTCTGTGCTTATAGCACTTACAAATATAGTGGAACTAAAATATTAGTATTACATTATTTAGCATTTTTGTCCTTTTAAAACTATAATTAATGCATAAACTATTCAGTTGTAATGTGCAACTTACCTTATACCTAATAGCAATAGGCCTTGCAAGCAAGTTGTCTGAATCCTTGAAAGCTTAAGTAAAATAGAATATCTACAGGCTTTCTAACATCCTTTGTAAAGAAAGCTATTGTAGTCATTTTACATGAAATCTTGAAAACGTGAAATCAAGAGTTTGACTGCTCTGCAATGTTATGATATATTTGAAGTTTTTTTTAAAAAAAATTGATGTACAATGGATTGGAATAAATTGAAGTCAAAGTTTGTGTTTTTTGTAAATGAAACAAAATCTGATTCATTATTCATTCACCTTAATGATGAGGACAGTCCACACAAATATGCATGGCTGAACACACATTCTTCTGCCTTTCTGACTTAATTTAGATTCCAGCAAACAAAATAATAGTGCTCATGGAATGCATTTTTCAAACTCTAAGCTCATTATATCGTTGAGCCAGAATTTTGAGCATTCATAGATCATGTGAAAGGAATGCCAAAGTAGGATTTAGGATATTATAGCTGTGACTTGACTATTTGCAGCAACCTTTCGAATGATTTTTGTTTTTCCATTCTTTTATGACACTGTAGCACCATCTAATGTGTATCTTGCAGAAAGATCTGGCACAGGCTGATGCACATTATCAACATTTAAGTGGAACTTACAGATGATATTTAAAAGGAAAAACATTTTTTTTTCAAAAATTATGCTGACTGCATCCTCAGCTATGACTTTATGTAACATATACTAAAGTAAACATCAATACTTTAATAAAAGCACAAAGATTTTTTTAACAGATTTTGAATCTGGTCTTTTTGCCTCAATCTCAGACATTATTATTTCTTAAGTGATCCAGTTCTTTTTCGGGAATATTAGATATGCTGTTACTCGATTGAACTAATCAAATTGAATCAAACTTATTAAATAATTGCATTTATCAGGGAACTGAGGTTAAATTATTTTGGCAGAACCCTGAAATCTATAGTCTCCAACTCTGTGATCGCTATTGAATTCTTCCCTTGATTAAATTATGGCCTGTTAATGATGATTTTCGCATGTGCTTTGGTCATTATATAGAAATAGTGTGTGCTATTGATTTTATTGTTTTTGTGCTAGTTAGGCAGGACTGAAAGGAGAGGATGTTGGTAATTTCTACAGCACCTATCCAAACATTAATATTTGAAAGTGTCTAGAATTTCATGTCAATAGTATTTTATCCTCTTGTACCAGCAATGCTTGGGTGAATGGATGAATGAGTTTATAAAACAATGAAACTTAAGCTACATCTTCAAACAGAACTCAAAGTCCTTGCCTACAACCAGCTTGCTACACCCTACCTCCCATTCAGCCACACCACTCTGATGTTCTGGGATCTATTGGAGCTAGTTGTGCTAGACCTGCAAGCATACCAACTGCAAACACCATGCTCCATTGCTGGCATCTAATTGGCTGGGAGCTCTGGGTGTGGAATTTCCTGCACGGGATTTTAAACCTCCTGGAAGATTTGCACTTTCCAGGGACTTAGTTAGATCTGTCAAGACCTCCATCATTGAAGCAATACAAGGCTCCCACTTGTTCTCCAGCTTTTGGGGCGTCCCCATCATGCAAACAAACTCAAGGCCTCTTGTCTGTCTCAGTTGTCACACATTATTAGAAACAATCAAGCATGGGCCCAATTTACATTGACCTTACTATTAAAAATGATGACTGGACAAAGATTTTAGTAAGATATAAAAAGCTTCTACCATTAATGTGTTTTGACTATTTACTGTCATTATGAAAAATCCTGCAAGATTCATCACATGGACATTTGTTTAATCATTGTTGGAGACATGTATCCAGAAAGATTAGAGTTTTACTATTTACGTTTCTAGTGTCTTGTGTGAAATTGCTGGCACCTGGTCTGCCACGATTTGCAAAACTTTCATGGAATCTCTACAGTGTGGGAACAGCTCTTTAGCCCAACAAGTCCACACCGACCCTCTGAAGAGTAACCCACCCAGACCCATTCCCTTACCCTATTATCCCTGTATTTACTCCTAACTAATGCACCTAAACAACACATCCCTGAACACTATGGGCAATTTACCAAACCTGCACATTTTTGGATTGTGGGAGGAAGCCGGAGCACCCAGAGGAAACCCACGCAGACACTGGGAGAATGTACAAACACCCCACAGACAGTCACCCAAGTCTGGAATTGAACTTGGGTCCCTGGCGCTGTGAGGCATCAGTACTAACCATGGTGCCACTGCTGTTCATGGCCTAATTTGTTACACAATCAGTTTGTCAATCACCTTTTTCAGGGAATTATGTGACTTGAGATGGGGAAATGATTGCTTCTATTATCACCTACTGGCATTCATATTGCTGGCACCATGTTAAAAACCAAAAAGCCCACTATTTCAGATATAGCAAGTTAAGAAATGGCTGTCTCACTTAATCAAAGAATGGATAAGTCCAGAAATGGTCTCCATCCCTTGCTGCCTCCAAGGACAAGTTAGTGACTGCCATCGAAAGCCATGTCCAGCACACTATATCTCCTTGATTTTGCATGCAACTGCACTCCATCAGTTTCATCACTGGTATTAAACATCAATGGCAAGGCAAAAGGAAGTTGAAGGAACCTTGAGCACACTCCCAGAGCCCCTTTACCTCAAGTAGACTGGGTGGTGTCAGTAGGCATTACTAGAGAGAGAACCACAGAGAGGACACTCTGAAGCTTCCTCTCAGGATGCTCCAGTAGTACTTGGCTCCTCCCTCTCATTTGATCTCAGAACCTCCAGCACTTCAAACCAAGGTGGTTGGGCCCACTTCTGGGCTGAACATTCCAAAAAGGGCCTCAATTCTCTAGGCCTCAAAGCATCAGGAGTTGATGGCCAAAGCCTGCATGAGCAGAACAGACTCCCTTCACCCAAGCTGCAGGACAAAACTGCACCTGGATGTCAAGGGGGGGGCAGAGGAAGAAGAACATTTCATGAAGGCACAAAAGTGGCACTGGTGAAATATCTTTGTAAATATGAAGCGTCTTCAGACATCACAGAGATGAAAGAAATTGTCATGACCAAGAAGTTGTCATGCTCATCTCCCACAAGCAACCAACTCTTTGCCTGCCAATAACCTCAAATATCAGGGGCGTTGAATACTGTGGCCAAGGTGTTGCACTTCAGTGGTATAACAAAGGCTGATGAATGCACTATGCAAGGACTGTGCTATGCCTGGCCTGTACACATCATTACACACTTACACACCTCCTTGTGAGCAACAACAGGGTATTACTGATGATTTCACACATCTTTGGAGGGAGGGTTCATTCGATTAATTTTTCAAGGGAGCACACTGCCCTTCAAGCCTGGGAGAGGTACAATGGGCAGTTTCCATGTCTACCTCAGTGAAGTGGTCTGCTGAAGAAAGCTACACAAAGCTCTACTTTTGCAGCTTCACTGCTGTCCTACGGGATGCTGAGGCATTTCAAGACAACTTAGTAATCCAAGTGCACCCTGATACATTACCGAGCATGGAATGTCATAAAGGAGATTGTTTGGGATTCCTCTCAAATTGCTGCCTATCACAAGAGCCTTCACTGCACAACACTTGGTTATAATATCTTAATGGAACTGAAATTACCTAACCTTAATACCAAGCTATGTTAGTGAATACCACAGAATCTATCCTTGTATTCGCTTGAATCCCGCCCCTCCAATCGCCACCAGGACAGAACCCCACTGGTCCTCACCTACCACCCCACCAACCTCCAGATACATTGGATCATCCTTCGTCATTTCCGCCACCACCAAACGGACCCCACCACCAAGGATATATTTCCCTCCCCATCCCTATCAGTGTTCTGGAAAGACCACTCCCTCTGCGACTCCCTTGTCAGATCCACACCCCCCACCAACCCAACCTCCACTCCCAGCACATCCCCTGCAACCGCAAAAAATGCAAAACTTGCGCCCATACCTCCCCCCTCACTTCCCTCCAAGGTCTCAAGGGATCCTTCAATATCCATCAGAAATTCAC
>NC_057711.1:77024520-77035162 GCF_004010195.1 Chiloscyllium plagiosum | reverse complement strand
ATTCCTGAAGAAGGGCTTATGCCCGAAACATCGATTCTCCTTCTCCTTTGATGCTGCCTGACCTGCTGCGCTTTTCCAGCAACACATTTTTAAGCTCTGATCCCCAGCATCTGCAGTCCTCACTTTCTCCTTGTATTCTTACAGTTCATTGTGCAAACGTAGCAGCTATGAAACATAGTCTTTCAGTGCATGCTATGTAAAGTGTTTGTGAAATGTAAATTTCAGAAGCCCCTTTAAAGTGCCTTTGTCTGATTACATTTGATTAGCTGATGTGACAAGGAGCCAATTGATATACAGATTGTAATGGTCATGATTCCTTGAGGCCATAATTCTTAATGTGCATTCTTGGGCAATGAATGACCTGCTGATTCAGTGCAAATTGAAGCCAGATATATGGCTTTACTGATTCAGTGGGGACATGATTACTGTAATTATCCCTAACATTGCCTCAAATTCTAAATGTTTTATTTTATTCTGAAGTTGTCATTATCTGATTTTACCCATTTTACAAAGGGTGTCAGTTTTTTGTGCAGTAAATTGCACAGTTACTTTCGATCTGACACGGCAAAGCTCCAATTTTGTTTCGGTGTGAGTGACTTGCATGTCTCACTGGTGATGCAAGGATATCTCTTTCCCGGCTCCTCCCAAATACTTCATGTTCCCTTTGTGTTGCTGTCCATGTGGCTCCTATGACTTTACAGTCACCCCTTCGCACTTTTCCATTGAGTCATTTATAAAGCTATTTATGTTCCCATTTTATCCCCAGAGCCCAAGCCTTTGGAAATTCCCATGTCACTGTTGACCCTACACTCTTCCCTTTAGAGGTGTGGGTTAATGTGGCCTGTTTGAATCCCTCTTTTCTGGAATTTCTTGTCCTCTTCTAATCATTGAGGTTCCACAGTACTATCTTCGCATGTCCCCTGTTGCTGTCACTGTCACCATTCCATCAGTGACCCAATATAAGTTGAGGTGCCTCCTTTCCCCAGGACTCCATAGACTGCTCTGTGACAATTACTGAGCAAACCCTAAGACTGACCATGGTCCAGTTCCCAGATACAATTGGCAGGATAATCCTAACTGAGCATGGCCTAGTCCCTGGACTGATGTCCCCAAAGCACCCTGACTGAATTACCAGTAATACCTGGATTGCTTGCTCTTGTCATGCCGCACTGACCCAATCCCCAGCTCGGAAGGGCACAGATTCCCATTGGAACTTTCTAAGCTTGACTTAAGTATATGAAAATTATAATGAATGTGTATGTTCAAGTAAGAAGTTATTTCATATTCCAGCAAATCCTTTACTAGCTAGAGGAAAAATACATTCTGAAAACTATTAACAAATAATTTGAATAGAGAATGACAAATTGTATTCCATTTTATAATGGGTGGCCGACAGTTCACCAGCATTTTGAAGATACATAAAATAAATGAAAAGTTTGCGGTGTTGTACAATTGCAGAGAAAACGTGTTGCACAGATTATCTAAATAAATAAAGTCTCCTGAATTTAACATTGAATATCAGAAGTTTGGATTTGGCACTTTATTTAAACTGTCTCTTAATTATCAAAGAACAAAATTAAGGGCTAATAATCATAAATCCTTACCCTACCCAATTGTCAGATAATGTGAAACAGTTATGAACCTAAGATTTTTCATTTTATTGCTTTCACAATTTGTTTCCAAGACGTTAACTAATGTGGTATAGTGGAGTGTGGGTCCAATATATTGAAGGAACTTATAACCATTCATGTGATTTGGTTATGCTGTTTATTATCAAGTCATTTTGGTGAGGGACATTACAGATATTAGAAAATGGATTTAAAATCCAAAGACAAATCACCGTGTTGCTCTTGTGCAGCATCTAGTGGCCAGTTAGATTTCAGCAACTATCTGTGAATTGACTGGGGGCTGTAGCTAAAGCTCATTTATATAAATTACAAATTTTTGTAACCTTCCCCTTCCCCTCCCACTTCCTCCACCACCCATTTTTCAAGACACTACTCAAGATTTTTGTTAATCTGTACCATTAAAAAAAAATATTTATAAGGATAAGAACTAGGTGTCATAGGGACCCTCAAGCCTGTTTCCTAATTCAATAATATCATGCCTGATAAGATCTCATCTCCACTTTCCCAGCTATGTATTAAAGCTGTTGACTTCCCTTTAGTTCAAAATCTGTATATCTTAGTTTTAATATGTCCAATGAATCAGCCTGTTCAGCTCTTTGGGGTAGAGAATTCCAAAGACTCACTGCCCTCTGAAAGTAGAAATCCAACCTCCTCTCCATTTGAAATGACTGTGTCCTATTCTGAAATAGTACCTCCTGATCCAAGATTCCTCCATTGAAGGCAAAACTGCCTCTTAGCATTTACCCTGTCATATCCTGTCAGAATATTTTACAATTCAAGAATATTTTATATTTACATCTCATCTTTCATTTTACTCTGTTCTGATGAAACTAGGCCCAACTTATTTCACCATTCCTCATAAGAAAACCCCATCATTCCAGGAATCGTCCTAATCAACTTCTCCTGATCTATTTCCAGGTCAATTCTTCCTTAAACAAGGAGGTCAAACCTGTCCTGAGCACTCCAGATCTGATCTCACCAATATCCTATACAGATAGAACAATACTTATTTACTTTTGTACTCCATCTCCTTTTGAAATAAAAGTCACAATTTCCTTTTGCTTCCTCATTGCTTTACCTGTACACTAGTGTTTGTGTCCAATGAATGTCTCATGTGTCTCAGATTTCCCCTAAACTGCAGCTTTCCATAGTTTCTGTTCAAATAATATTTTATTTCTGTGTTCTTCCTGTCAAAATGAGTAACATTATACTGCCATCTATCAAATTTCTTCCTAATAACCTATTTATATTTCCTTAATGGTGGCATTTCCTTCTCGCAACTTGTTTTCCCTCTTGTCTTTGTATTATCAGCAAATTTCATTACATATACACTCAGTCTCTTCAAGACATTATTACAAATTGTAAGTAGTTGAGGCTTCAGCACTAATCACTATTACAATTTGTCAGTCTGTATGACATCTAACCTTTTAGGTGACAATGTGTTGCTTGCCTTCTGAAAATCAAAATATACTACATCTACTTTTTCCCCTTTATCCATTCTGCATGTCACATCTTCAAAGAATTCTGATGAATTTTCAAACATGATTTCCTTTCCACAAAATCATGTTAACTTTGTTTGAGTATATTATGATTTTCTACATATTCTACAATTAATCCCCTAATAATGGAACTTAGCAATTTCCCAGTGACAGATGTTTCGCTAACTAGCATATAGTTTCCTGTTTTCTGTCTCCTTCCTTTTTTAAAATAGGATCTTCATATTTGCAGTTTTCCATGCTTGGATCTTTGCAGAATTGAGGAAATGTTGGAAGCTTACAAATAATTCGCTATCTCTGCAGTTGCTTCTTTTTCGTCTCCAGAACTTAGGCTACAAGGTCCAGCCTTCATTGCCATTAGTTTGTCTTGTTCGTTTCTCTATTGACTTTTCCAGTCTGATTTTTGTGTTATTATTGTGATGCTTTCAGTGTCCTCTGCCATCATTTGGACTTCCAAATACAGGTTTCAATTCAGGTAAGACAAATGTGATTATAAATAAATTTTTTTAAAAAAATTGTCCATATTGTAAGTGTAGTTTGGCATGTTTCTTAACCTCTTCTTCCCTGTATTGGACATAAATGGGACAATCTCAGAACATCTGACTTCACAGATGACAAAGAATGTTTAGTGGCAGATCTAAACGAGTTTTTTTTAATATTTTGAGAAAAAGAAATTGCTCTATTTACCTTGGTTGACTTCTTCCCCATAAAACCATTCCTCTCCATATGAAAATCTTCCATCTTGTATTTCTCGAAGTGTATAACTCATGTGAGGTAACAATGAAGGAATGTAATTTTAAAAAGGGTGGAACTTACATGATAATTGGTTAATCTTTGTTTTAAAAGTGAGACTACCATAAGATATGAGAGTTTAAGTGCCTGAAAAATTGTCTATAGTTGTAAAGGTTAATTATTTAATATATGGTAATCGGTAATAGAAACAAGTAATTATCACACCTTGGGAAAAATGAGGTGTCTGACTTTTCAGAAGATCATATTGGTATACCTTTTAGACATGATCCGACAATGGTATCTGGGGCATTACAGTATGTTCATTATGTTGAAAAATGTTAAGGTTATACGCTTGCAGAGTAAATTAAAAGGCAATGAGATGGTTCTTCTTTAATTTGTAAGTTAATGTAATTAATTTGATGTCCGATTTTTTTTCCCAAAGGGAAATTGACGCTCAACATTTAGTGTGTTATAAATTTATCATGGACTGTCCTGGGGGGCTGTTTAGTGCCCTTTTGTAAATTTTGCATTTTGCAAAGAACAGCACTTCATAACAAGCATGTCTGTTTTAACATTTAAAGGATACACACCTTTACACTTTTCTACGTACATTTCTTGTAGACATACTTTGTATGGAACTTACCTTTGTTTCTTAGGCTGATTTTTTTTTAAATTAGAAGTTCTACATTGTTGTCAAACTAATGGCTGTTACATTAAACTGATATTAATTTGTACATGGCAAATAGTCTCATTGGGGCTACTGTAGGAAATATTTGCAAAACATATTACAGCTACATTTAATAGAAGACTCTTTCTTCCCCCCCCAATATACTTCATAACCACTTTTATCCAAAATTGTTTTCCAAAGTCTTTGGCTACCCTCTTGAAGAAATCCAACTGTACTTTATGTGCTGACTCACTTTTCATAGGTATTGATTTCAACTTCTACCTTTGTTCTGTGTTTCTTTGTGTTCAGATTGTGGCAAGTATTAAACACACATCAATTGTAATGGTGTCAGAAATGTAAAGTTGAAAATGTGTGGATATTCAGAGCCTAAAGAGAGCTAGCTACTGATAGAAACTGCAAAGGAAATATGGAAATAAACACAGTCTGCAGCCTTGGATGAGCATGAGTCAATGTGGCTTTCCATTTTGCATTCCTTTCTGCTGTAGAATTGAAAGAGATATGAGACAAAACTGGAAATGTTTCCACAACTCCTTGGCAAAATGATGATATGCTGACAGATTTAGTTTAAAAACTTGAGGAAATAAAACTAGCATTCCTGCTCTCAATGCTGGGGAAAGAGGGCTACAGCCTAGTTTTCATTGAGGAGCAGAAAAACAGACTCCAGAGATCCTGATGGCTTTGAAGACACGTGTTGGATCTCACATATAACGCTATTTATGAACAGTATGTGCTCAACATCAGAGCTTGGGCAGAGGTAGACTATTGATCAGTAAGTTACTGCACTGACATATCTCACTGAATCTTGTGAATTTGCATCTCCCAACACAAAAAATAATCTTTTCAGAAATATGATCGTCGTTGACATGTGAAAGCTGCCATGCAAACTGGCCTGCTGAGAGAGGAAAACTTTACTCTTGAGAAAGCTATCAACATTTGCAGAAGCTCAGAACTTCAGTCATCAGTGAGTAGCTAGTGATTGGAGAACAGATGAAGCTGTGCTGTATGCTAAGACACATGCCAGGCCAAACGAGAATGAGAAAAAAATCAAAAATATTTGGAGAAAAGACATCAAAAAAGCCAAAGCTAGAGAGAAAAGTGTCAATGTTGTGAAGGACATCACACAAATGAAAGGTAAACATCTCCAAGATGGGAAAAACAGTGATCTAATTGCTGACTCGCTTCACACAAGTGCTTAGCTAAAAAGCTTGTGAGTTAAAAGTGAAGCAAAACATGTCTATAAAGATGTTTACTAGGAGCTGTCAACCAATAACTCTAACAAAATTGCTCAACACATTCAACAGGTTAATGTCATTAAATCGAATGGTGACAAATGGTTTGTGAAACTGCAGAAGATGAACATCAACTGAGTGTGAAGTGTCAGCGCAGTTTTCTATAGCATCATGAGCGTTGCAAGTTGCTGGTGCAAAGTTGTGTAAGATGCAGACCCATAAATTAACCACTGATGGTAAGTTTACATTTATGATGAAATGATCCTCATTTCTAGAGGACTAACAAAAAGTTCAATGCAATGAGAAGAATATGATCTGGAGTTCAGAGCTGAAACATTAAGCAATCTCCTTTCATCTCAGCTGGAGCAAGTCTAAAGCTTGGACTAAGAATACTAAATGTGGAAGAAGACATTTACAGTGTTTTAGCAGCAGGAAGCCATTAACAGCTGAGCAGATCCCAGAAGAGTGCTAAGATGGCTTTACAGGTCTTGGATGTCTTTTTGGTAAATATCATCTTGAATTAGCTGAGAATGAGACCAACATGACACCTGCTGAAGAGAGTTGTAGCTGCCCTCAAGTCCAGCCTGAAAGATGAGAGAATGTTTGGAAAACCAGGAATAATCAACAAAATGACAACTCCCAAAGGACTGACTTAGCAACTTGGGAATGTCATAGAATCAGAATCATAGAATCTCTACAGTGTGGAAACAGGCCATTTGACCTAACAAGTCCACACCAACCTTCCAAACCCATTCCCCTTCCAATTACTTTACATTTACCCTGACTAATGCACTTAACCTACACATCCCGGAACACTACGGACAATTTAGCATGACCAATTCACCGAACCTGCATGTCTTTGGACTGAGGGAGGAAACTGGAGGAAACCCACGCCAACAAGGGGAGAATGTACAATCTCCATGCAGACAGTGTGGACGTAGTGGAAAAATATCACAAAAACTGAGAGTACCAAAGGGTCTTAAAGCTTTGAAGAATTCACAGTGCCACATGCCAAACATTGGAGAAATGTTGCCACAACTTGCTAAAGCAAATAAACTTTCTATCCTTGATGTTACTTAATGGATACTCAACAGTAAAGCTTTATTGATTGAAAAAAGTTAGAAAAGTTTTAACAACCCCATTTATGTGGCAATTATATGACTCCCTAGAGTCTGAGTTATTGTGAACTGGAATGACACTTATTTCAAATATTGTGGTAATGGATAGTTTTATTTAATATTTAACAGACAAAATGTTCTACCATTCTATTTGCATTCGGATACATTATATTGTGTAAAATAATTTGAGATATTTTATGTATAGCTTTTGTCTGAAGGTTAGTGATTCAATAGCTACAAATTAAGAATGGACTTTGACTTTTCATTAACCTCTGTCATTAACTTTGTCAAAAATTGTCTTTATTGGCTAAATTTTGATTTTGTATTTGCCCATGTGAAATACCTAGCCAAAGCAAGCTTTTACACCAAGCCTAACCCTCAATAATGTTGCAAAGCTTGCTATTGTCTTGCTATGCTGTGGAAATAGAATTGACAGTTATCCTAATGCATGCTTTTTTAAAATATCAGATAAACTGGTTCAGTTTGTGTTCGAATGAAGGTTTTTTTTTGAATTAGAGAGATTAGGTACTCTGTAAGTCTCATAATTGTTTTCTGGAAAATGAGAAAGAAGGGTTTGTGTAAATGGCAATAGTGTAACCTCATTAGAGGTTAACAGTTGAGAATGCATTTGAAGTTCCTGGAAGAGGTGGCTTGATATTCCAAAGCAAAATAAATAGAAATACAATGTGTTTCAAAATTGTTAATAGAGATTTGGCTTATTAACTAAAGTTGCAATCTATTTATAAACTGGACTACATTAGGAGTTGGACAACAGGAGGGCAAAAGGGGGGCGTGACATAGCTTTGGCAAATAGGGTTGAGGAGAATTCAAAGGATTCTTACAAATATGTTAAGGACAAAAGGGTAACTAGGGAGAGAATAGGACCCCTCAAAGATCAACAAAGCAGCGTTTGTGTGGAGCTGCAGGAGATGGGGAAGATAATAAATGAGTATTTTGCATCAGTGTTTACTGTGGAAAAGGACATGGAAGATATGGAATGTAGGGAAATAGATGGTGACACCTTGAAATATGTCCATATTACAGAGCAGGTGGTGCTGGATGTCTTGAAAGGCAGAAAGGTGGATAAATCTCCAGGACCTGATTAAGTGTACACAAGAACTTTGTGAGAAGCTAGGGATGTGATTGCTGGGCCCCTTGAGGTGTCGGAAGACTGGAGATTGGCTAATGTGGTACCACTATTTAAGAAAGGTGGTAAGGACAAGCCAAGGAACTATGGACCGGTGAACCTGTCGTCAGTGGTGGGCAAGTTGTTGGAGGGAGTCCTGAGGGACAGGATGTACATGTATTTGAAAAGACAAGGACTGATTAGGGATAGTCAAGATGGCTTTGTGCGTGGGAACTCGTGTCTCATAAACTTGATTAAGTTTGTTGAAGAAGTAACAAAGAGGATTGATGAGGGCAGAGTGGTGGACATCATGTGTATCGACTTTAGTAAGGTGTTCAACAAGGTTCCCTGTGGGAGACTGGTGAGCAAGGTTTCATCTCATGGAACACAGGGGGAACTAGCCATCTGGATACAGAACTGCCTCGAAGATAGAAGACAGGGTGGTGGTGGAGGGTTGCTTTTCAGACTGGAGGCCTATGACCAGTGGAGTGCCACAAGGATCAATGCTGGGTCCACTACTTTTTGTCATTTATATAAATGATTTGGATGTGAACATAGGAGGTATTGTTTGTAAGTTTGCAGATGACACCAAAATTGGAGGTGTAGTGAACAGCGAAGAAGGTTACGTCAGATCTATCCCTAATCAGTCCTTGTCTTTTCAAATACATGTACATCCTGTCCCTCAGGACTCCCTCCAACAACTTGCCCACCACTGACGACAGGTTCACCTGTCCATAGTTCCTTGGCTTGTCCTTACCACCTTTCTTGGGAAAGCAAATCTTAGCAGGACTTATATACTTAATGGTAAGGTCCTCGGAGGTGTTGCTGAGCAGAGAGACCTTGTAGCACAAGTTCATAGCTCCTTGAAAGTACAGTCAAAGGTAGATAGGATAGTGAAGAAGGTGTTTGGTATGCTTTTTTTTATTGGTCAGAGTTAGTTGAGTATGGGAGTTTGGAAGTCATGTTGCAGCTGTAAAGGACGTTAGTAAGGCCACTTTTTGAATATTGTGTGTAGTCCTGGTCTCCTTCGTACCGAAAGGATGTTGTGAAACTTGAAAGGGTTCAGAAAAGACTCCCAAGGACGTTGCCAGGATTGGAGGATTTGAGCCATAGGGAGAGGCTGAATAGGCTGGGCTGTTTTCCCTGGAACGTCAGAGGTGAGGGGTGACCTTATAGAGGTTTATAAAATCATGAGGGGCATGGATAGAATAAATAGACAAAGTCTTTTCCCTGGAGTGGGGGAGTCCAGAACTGGAGGACCTAGGTTTAGGGTAAGAAGGAAAATATATAAAAGGGACCTAAGGGGCAACGATTTCATGCAGAATGTGGTACATGTATGGAATGAGCTGCCAGAGGGCCATGGATAGAATAAATAGACAAAGTCTTTTCCCTGGAGTGTGGGAGTCCAGAACTAGAGGACCTAGGTTTAGGGTAAGAAGGAAAATATATAAAAGGGACCTAAGGGGCAACGATTTCATGCAGAATGTGGTACATGTATGGAATGAGCTGCCAGAGGAAGTAGTTGAGGCTGGTACAATTGCAACATTTAAAAGGCATCTGGTTGGGTATATGAATGGTAAGGGTTTGGAGGGATAGGGCCTGGGTGCTGACAAATGGAACTTGATTAGGTTGGATATCTGGTCGCCATGTATGAGTTGGACTGAAGGGTCTGTTTCTGTGCTGTCCATCTCTATGACTCGAAGAAAGATTTCACCTTGTTCTTGCAATTTTGTAATTGTGGCTAGTCAAGGCAATATAATTTATAATAGAGAAAAAAACAAAGAACTGCAGATGATAGAAGCCAGAAACAAAAACAAATTACTGGAAAAACTCATGTCTGGCAGCATCTGTGGAGAGAAAGCAGAGTTAACATTTCTGGTCCAGTGACCCTTCTTCAGAATACCTCATTCTCTGAAGAAGGGTCACTGGACCCTGAGAAATTAACTCAGCTTACTCTCCACAGATTCTGCCAGATCTATTGACTTTTTCTAGCAATTTCTGTTTTTGTTTATTACCTTTCATTGATTTCTTTACTATGTTGTGAAAGATCAGATTTGTGAACCAGTAAGTGGAATTTAAATCATGTTCTAACACTTGATTTTTGGCAAAAAGAACTAGAGATATGTTAATGGTAACATTTTGCTGGAATATGTAGCACATTAGCATATTGATATATCGTAACCAGGCACCATGCTCATCACTCTTCTTATAGAGTCACAGAGTCATAGAGATGTACAGCATGGAAACGGACCTTTCGGTCCAACCTGTCCATGCCGACCAGATATCCCAACCCAATCTAGTCCCACCTGCCAGCACCCGGCCCATATCCCTCCAAACCCTTCCTATTCATATACCCATCCAAGTGCCTCCTAAATTCTGCAATTGTACCAGCCTCCACCACATCCTCTGGCAGCTCATTCCATACATGTACCACCCTCTACATGAAAAGGTTGCCCCTTAGGTCTTTTTTATATCTTTCCCCTCTCACCCTAATCCTATGCCCTCTAGTTCTGGACTCCCCAACCCCAGGGAAAAGACTTTGCCTATTTATCCTATACATGCCCCTCATAATTTTGTAAACCTCTATAAGGTTACCCCTCAGCCTCCGACGCTCCAGGGAAAACA